>NC_044200.1:256770-289270 GCF_900880675.1 Sparus aurata | reverse complement strand
AAATGTGTCTGTGCTCGGTTTTGAATGTGTCAGAGACACAGTCATGAAAATAATATTTGAAATACTCCAATAAAATATTTGATTTTTAAGAGTCAGCCTCACTAATTTGATGTTTTACAGTTTACTCTTTAGCCCACGAGAGTCAAATAAGGCCAAAAAACTCTCTTTGAACAAGTCTCAGAGTCATGCAATCTGCTCAAAGACGGTTAATTGTAGTAACAAGTGAATTTCTCCTGTTGTGGGATTAATAAAGTGTATCTAATTCAATCTAATCTAATCTAACTGCAAATATCATCATACTTACATTCTCAAAATGACAATGCTAGCATTTTTAACAGGTGTGCTCATCAGTTCAGAGTTTAGCATTCTAACATTTCCTAATTAGCACATTTAAGTACATGCAGGCTGATGATATTTCATTAGTTTTGCAGGTATTCGGGAAAAGTGATGGATACAATGCGTTGAAATTAGCAAGGCTAATATTAGCCTTAGGGTTTGTCAGAGCGTCTTACTTGTTTCAAAATCGCTGGGACTTACAAGAATGTCCCTACACTTGGGATAATAATTAAGAAAACTGCACTGCTTATTACCATAGCATTAGGTTAGCTTGCTCAAATATCTGAAGAAGGAAACCAAGGTAGACATCAAATTTTGTGTAAATTTTGATTTGAGTGTTTTTTAAACAAATGTATTTTTGTTAAAAATAAGTTTCATTATTGCTAATGTGTAATTCAAATACATTTAATTTTTTAAAAAGATGATAACTTGACAATGTTATGAAACGATAATTTTCCAGAACCCTTATGGGTCACAAACCCTAAGATGAAGAGTGCCAAATGAAAAGTCAGAGGATCACCAAAGTTGTAACAATTCATCCTGAGTGGAGCATGACTGAACCAAATGGCATGGCAATCCATTCATAAGTGTCAGACGTTTAGTCAGGATCAACAAAAAGATTAGGATACATCACCTGGGGACCGTGACAGAGCAATTTAGTGAGATAACCACAAAAATAAAGGGTCCTATTTAGGTCACATGTTAATGTGACATTTACTGGACAGCGACAGCAGTACAGTTACAAAATGTACCTATTAACTTAACAAGCCAACAATGTTTGCAACCTTTGTATAATTGTATTTAAGAGCAACGTGCATGTTTTTCAGAAAGTGCTGAGATGTATCTTGTTTTTATTCACCTGTGACCTCTTCTTTATATCCTATGACCTCAGTGGGCCATAACCCCAGTGTCATGGGGTATCTATATAACATTCCATAAACAAGATAAGATACAACTGATGTTTATGACCTTGAGCTGGATGGCATCATCAAGCGAGACATGGCTGCAGTATATGCGATAATGAAGCTTTTGGGCTATATCAGGACAAGACTTTTATCAGTTCCTTACTTTGAAAATATGAGTATGATTTTGAAGTGGACCCTTATTTCATTTTACAAAAGAAGTCAAGGTATCAACTGGTGTCTCAACATTAGCCTTCAAATGAGAACTTTGCCTAAATTAAAACCAAACTGATGGATCAGTATCAGCATATCTTTCAGCCAATAAGTAACTAGTTGCACACATACCTCAGTACAGATGCAGCACAGATATGTATGAGGTAGATTAGAAACAGTGTTGTTCTCCGCAAGGAAACTGGCAGTTTTATATTGGCTGAGGGTTATCATCCCCTGTGCATTTGCTTACCTATGGTATTGAATTCTAACATACTAGTATTATTATATTTCAACTTTCATGTCCGTCCAAACAAATCAGTTGTGAAACTACAGTAAAACATTTCACAAAAGTCACTGCAACTGATAATAGTAATTGTATAATAAAATAAATAAACATAAACAGTGATATGGTGAAAGCACGTTATCATTTCAGATTGTGATCAATATATCATATCATTTATACTAATATCATTACTGAATTACCTTTGTGGATCAGCCTCAGAACTACAGTTGCTGATGGGTTTCAGCCTGAGTAAAATTTGGAAATAAATCAGGAACTATCTTGTCAAAGCATGAATAATCACAAATCTGACCACACTCTTCTCATCAGCTTTCAGTACATGACAGTTTTAATTAGTCTCAGTTCAATGCAACACAAAAATTCATAGCTCTGATGATACACAGCTAAGGAGTAGGAATCAAAGGGAGACTCGATTCAATTAACGATGTGTTGCTCACGACAACGAAAGTATTACCATACACAGCAATTCTGTGATAATCTCCACAGCACAACATCTGTCTAACTGAAGATTACAGAAACACCTCAGAAGGCAAAGTGCAGAAATTATGTAAATATTCATCGCAATGTGGTACCAGTTCCACAGAATCTCCCATTAAGTGAGATGAAACAACGTACAAAAAGTGCACAGTCTCTAGCTGAGTGCCTCTTTATCACACACACACCGACTACAACTTGTCCATGTGCACTAGTGCCATCATTACAATGTAAACAACCACAATGTAAAATGTGGATCAATGACCCTTTGACTGAAGATAAAACCAAGCTCATGTTGTCTGTCACCGTGTCCCCTTCTTCTCAACAAACATGCTGCTCTATTAGAAGAAGAGTGAACAGACATGACATGAGCAAAAGTAAAGCCATCTCAGCCCTACGTTATGTGACCTCACTCTCTTACACTGCATCCTCGACTGAATTGTGTTATGAAAAGAAATTAGAGAGCTGACAGTCTTTCTGGCTCGGTTTCACTCCACTTTTGCACCAGCACAGCTCAGCTTGGCTCGTTTCTCCTCATTTAGGAACAATGTCTGGGCGGCCCTCTTTTTTCCCACGCAATCACTGAAACATAATATAATTTAGAGCACAATCCCACCCTGTTCTGGATGCTCGCCTGGTTCCTCCGACAGAAAATCCAGCGCCAAACTGAGCTCAGCAGACCCGCCCTCCCGGAGCACAGCCGCCCGCGTTTCCTTTTGGCAAGCACAACTTTTACATTGAGTCCAACTCCACTGCCATGCTAGAGGCAGTGCTACAAAGCTGTACGTGTGTGCGTGTGTTAACGGAATTCCTTCCTCAACCTGAGGTGGCATCTGGGCAGCAGTGCGGGCGTGAGGACTGGGATGTGCTGGGACAAGTTGTGTGTGCAGCTGTCCAGCAGTGATGCTTTCCTGCCTAAATAACAACTTAAGACAGAGGCAGAGGCTTGAAACGGTGACAGACCTCCACAGTGTTCCTGCCACAGCCTACTCCCTCCTCTGTAGTTACCTGGTGCTTCTGTCTCGAGTAATTTCGCTTGTATTACCCTAAAGTTAACCCTGCGGCTGCAACAGCTTCTTTTCATCAGGGAACAACTGTATGACGTCAGCCTTAATTACACGTTGATACAGCTTTCACGCAGCAGTTAGCGACCGGACAGTCACCCCGGGCTAACACCATCAACACTGCGGTTAAACAAGCACCAAGTGTTCGTTCCCGGTGGAAAGAGCGGAGTTGGGACAGCGGGAGAACTTACTTGAAGGTGAGGATGCACAGCGGTCTGTAGGACTTGTGGCTCGTATTGTCCGCCATTCTCTTGCCCCAGAAGTCGTTGCTGAAGATGTTTCTGAGGCTGGAGCCCGGTCGGACGTCCGGGTTGTTGATGATAGCCCACACATCGTCGTGCACCAACTCCCCATGGAGAGAGTTGCTGTAGCACAGCGCGCACAGGGCGGCCAGCACGGCGTAGCGACCCGCAGCCCACACCGCCTCCGGCCGGATGGTCAGCCGTGGCGGATGGTGGGCTTTCTTCTCCCGCCCCGGCGCTGTCATGTCGGGCCTGGCTTTTCCCGCGGCTCCGCTGGGCTGAGTATGGAACTGGGGGATACGTCCATTCCGCCTGGCAGGTAGCGGCTGTGTGTGCTGTGGACTGCGGGGACGGTGTGCAAGTCTTATGTTGCGTCCATGATCGGTCGGGAAACGTAACTTGCTGATGTTTTACTGTAATCTTTCACGTTTCTCTTAAAATAAATATATATGTTTAAAACGAATATTAAACCTTCCTTATTGTATTGCATTGTATTATAATAGGCAATCACTTTAACAGCAGTTCCTTTATTGGACATTTGAATGAGTGACTGATTTGCTATTATTGTGGCTATGAAGATGGAAAGTGTTCTGTAATGGCACTGACACGTTGACATAAAAACAACTTTATCCTGTCATACAGCAGGAATAAAAAGACCCAAAGGATATATTCTGAATAAGTTGACTATAGTGTCTGTGTGTAGATAGACAAAAAAATCATACTGAAAATCCCCACGGCACAAATGTAGGCTAATTACAAAAGGACTGGGACTCGGTTCTGTAATGGTTTGCCTTTTGGAAATTATTTGGAGATATTGGAAATAATAATAAAAGGGACGAATGTTCATGTTTATGTGAGGCTGTAATGATAGAAATAGTATTATTACGCGTTAATATTGGATTAAAGGAATCGTTTAGCCAGAAGCCTTGGGTGTACGAGTTTTTGTGCAGTACCAGAACGCAACATCAGCTCTAAGAGCCCGCCTACGGACGCATGCGCAGAGGGACACTGCCAGTCCGGGCCGACAGTAACATCATCTGCAGAAAATCAATGCTGCTTGGCGGAAACTGCACGAAGGCATAGTTGCGAGGGCACATACGTAACCTTATCCTGCGCACACACTCATCATGAGCTGACGAGTCTGACCGATGAGAGCGGGAGCAGACACATGGATGCTCCTGCAGGAGAGGAGGCTTAACTTAACCTCTGATAAGCAAGGTCAAAAGCTGCATATTCACCATCTTTGGGCAAGACATGTTTCTATTTTAAACTGGTTTATTTGTTTGATTGTCGACATTTCTGCCTGTTTTACATACTGACAGCAGGAGGGAGACAGGAAAGGCGGGATAAAAAGTTTTACACAATGTTTTACTTACACATTTTACAAAAGCTTGTCTATTGTGTCTCAACAACAGAGAAATAACAATATGCAGTGAAGGCTATGTGTGAATATTCCAAAACGATGTCTCCCACCTGCTGTTATGTCCTTTATTGTTTGTGTCCTGGAAGCTTCAAGTGGCGTTCTTGACACACGATTGGCTCCAAACCAGTTGTGATGTCACAAAATACTGCTGTTGCATTCACGCCTCAGATGGACAATTAAGGTTAGCCCAGGGATAGGCTACTTTTCCTCTTCAGTAGTTAGCACTCTCTGCTCAGACATCATTCTGAAATGTGCCAATCGTACATCACAATAAAGTTATTTGGGAAAGGAACTGTGGCATTAAAGTGAGAGAGGGAATATCGGGGGGAGGGTATGGAAGCATGGAAGGGCTGCAAGTGCAACAAAGCTTGTTTTCTTGTGATAACAGGTTGATTTGTCTTGTTATCTCCAGAGAAAAATGGCAGAATTAGTTGTAACAATCCTATCATTATGTAGTCATTGTTTCCTCACAGACTTTTTAAAGGGAGACACTTGTGAGGATCAACTAGCTAATGCGTGCACTGTATGTACTGTATTCAAGTCTGTGGCAGAAAGAGGGCAGAATAAACAACAGTCTTACATACAGTGAAACTACCCATATTGGTGGGTGTTTTAATGGTAAATAAATAATAAAGTATAAATTAGTAAGATAACAGTAAGATTTTTGGACAGACATGATTGGTACTTCTTGATCTGAGCTTCTTTTGTCAGCATAATGAGGTAAATAAATTAATCTGCCATAACAAGAAAACCCTCTTTGTTAGCTCATATATACATATGAGCTAACAAAGAGGGTTTTCCTCTCTCTGCCACAAACTTGAATACAGCACAATACATTATGTTTATATATGTTCATATACAAACATATTAATAAATTAATCTGCCATCACAAGAAAAACGTATATAAACATAATCATCGATAATCAATAATCATCAACTGATGATTGTAACAGATAAATAGGTAATTGAAATAATTAGTTAGTTGCTTCCCACATCTAACACAAAGTAACAGCAGGCGGCAAGCTTCAGACTGATTGTGTTGTATTATTGTGTTACATTTAGTTGTAAAGGTAACCTTACAGTAACCTCATAATTCAAGGAATCAGACTCTCTGATATATGTTTAGAGAAAAATATCTTGACTCCTGTTGCATTATTTTTTTATGGGAATTATGAATGTTTTCAGGTCACAAAACAAAAGACAGAGGTTTGAGAGAAAGAGCACATGTAGAGGGAGAGCCTGAGGCCATACAGCAAAGAGTCAGTCAACAACATGCTGAACATCTGGTGTGTCCTCTCGCAACCTGACCAACTCATCGCCATTCCTCTTGCGCCTGGGCCAGCTGGTCACCGAGTGCTCTGCCTCCTGCTCTGAAACAGAGCTCATTTCAGTCTGAGCCACTCCAGCACACTGCAACAGCTGCTCACGCTGAAAAGAACCAGAGCTTCTGTCTTACAGTGGGCTGAAAGATGAAAGTGAAGCCAGTCAAGTTACAAGGCTAACTCCTAATGAGGAACTCCCAGAAATTATTACCAACTCTGCAGCCCAACAGAACATTTTACCATCTTTAAATATAAGGCATGTAATATTTCTGCATTAGAATGTTTAAAAATGACTATACTTTTGTTATATATTTTGTTGAGTCGTGTACTGACATTATCCCAAAAGTGTCCAACAGTTGCCCAAAAATGCCCAAATAAAACAAAGTTTTATTTATCATCTAAACAAAGTTTTATTTGGGTACCTATTGCTACAATTTCTGGGAGCAAGTCTTTCAGCTTCGTTGTTATCATCTATAGTTCTAAGTAGGGGTGTCAACGTTTACAATTTGTTCTACACGTGTAAACGGGGCTTCTAACCGACGTGTACCCGGTTACACGTCGGAGATTTATGATCTCTTTCTATCGCAGTTGTGATAGCACCGATGCCAGCAGCAGTCTCTCCCTCCAAATTGTTCGGGTGTTTCCATCACAGGTGGTTTAGCATGGATCCCGTGCTGTTGTTGTAAGCCAACTTTGCCTGACATAGCCTACACTCAACTTGATTTCCACTGGCAGTTTGTTAAAAAAACACACAGTGCTCCGCTTGTTGACCGCCGCCATCGTGTCCCCCAGTCAACTTGAAGTGACGTGACGCGACACTGGCTGTGGCTGCGGGTTTTTTCTTTTTTTTTTATATCAACGTAACATTGTGCCCCATTCATCTATTATGTATGCGGATAACTGCACTAGTGGGAACATTTAATAGTATAGTTAGTTAATGTTATTATCTGAAGCTTTCAGGTAACATTATCTTACTTTCACTTTTAAAAATTCCGTCAGTCCAATTTTCCTTCGGGCGTCGGTATCAATTTATAGTGGGTCGGCTCTGGTACGGAATGTAATCTGTGCTACTGTCGGATAACGGGTCGGATGCGGTGACCCGTGCAGGACTCTGCTCTAAGTGACCATTTTAATCCTCTAGCCAATTATCAAGCTAAATATCCAACATGCTAGTTAACGTCAAAGACTGCGGTGGAAGACGACGGTAAAATATTTCCACTGGATTTATTTATGCCTGAATTTTTAAGGTGTGGCGGCTTTTATTTTTTGCCGTGGCGGTGCGCCACAGTCAATTACATGTAGGGGAAACCCTGAATACTATATATATTGATGAGAAATGAACGAGGAGGAGGAGGAGGAAGAAAAAAAGACGTGTAAACGGTTATTGATTTTTCTAAACGGTTATGATTTGTTATCTGTGTATCCGTTTACACGTGTAGACGTTGACACCCCTAGTTCTAAGAGTTTTTTTGTAAAGATTATTACCTGCTGTTTATTTAATGGTCTGTCAGCACTCGAAATCTCAGAAAAATTTGCATAGGCATTGAAAGTGGTGCAAACTTTTGCAAAAGTTAGCAAATGTCTCCACAGCACCCCCAATAGATTTCAACAAGGTAGCCCTTACAGTAAGTTACACCTACATGTCTGAAAACTCTTAAGCAAACATGTCACATAAAGATACAAGAAAAAAGCCTCTTGTACACACAACAGGAAGTCAGCTATTTTAAATGTAGGTTTGTGTGTTGTAAACACTCTAACAATGGGCTTGCCTATGATGGCGAATTTGATTATTTGCAATAATCGCAGTAATAATAATAATAATACATTTTATTTACAAAGCGCCTTTCAGGACACTCAAGGACACTTTACAGAGGGACATCAGAAAAAAAAAAATGGATAAAAAAATAAAAATAAAAAAAATGTCAATTTAAAACATTCAATAAAACAACATTCAAACATCCAAATACAAAGAAAGAAAACCATACAATTAACAACATTTCAAAACATCAGTGAACATACAGTGTGCAACAATTTAATAGAACAACAATAGAGGTAGGGCGGTGTAACAGTTAGGGGTGGAGTGAATAGGCAATTTTAAACAGGTGGGTTTTGAGTCTGGTTTTGAAAACAGGGAGGGAGTTGGTATTACAGATGTCGGGTGGTAAGGAGTTCCAGAGCTGGGGAGCAGAGTGACTGAAAGCTCGGCTCCCCATGGTGCGGAGGTGTACAGGGGGGATAGTGAGGCGGAGGGAAGAGGAGGATCTGAGGGAGCGTGCTGGATTGGAGATGCGAAGGAGATCAGACAAATAAGGAGGGGTGGGGTTGTGAATAGCTTTGAAAGTGTACAGAAGGATTTTGAATTTAATTCTTTGTTTGATCGGGAGCCAGTGAAGCTTCTGTAGGACAGGGGTAATGTGGTGGGAAGAAGGGGTTTTGGTGATGATTCGTGCAGCAGAATTTTGAACCAGTTGGAGCTTATGGAGGGACTTGTTAGGGAGACCGAGAAGAAGAGAGTTGCAGTAATCTAAACGGGAGGTGACAAGACTGTGGACAAGGATGGAGGCAGTGCTGGGGGTGAGGGAGGGACGGAGTCGGTTGATATTTCGTAGGTGGTAGTAGGCAGAACGAGTGGTGTTATTGATGTGGGATTTGAAGGATAGAGTGCTGTCGAGGATGACACCCAGACTCTTAACCTGAGGGGAGGGGAAAACTGAGGAGCTGTCGATGAGAATGGGGAAACGGTCAACTTTGGATAGTGTAGATTGGGTGCCAATTAAAAGAATTTCAGTTTTATCACTGTTTAATTAGTATCAGTAGTTCCACTGTACATGGTTGACGTGCCTCAGGCTTTACACATTTGATCATGGACTGAAGACATTAACATGCCAATAATCAATTTTAATCACAGTGCCTTGGCAACAGAAAATACCATGTTTTATATTTGATGCACCCTTCCTAGCAGGTCGACCTGATTCAGTTCACGTTTCCTCTGATAAGTCAACAGACCTTGATGATGCCATATTGAGTCTTGTGAGTTTTCATTGATTGTCGTTGCAATGGACACATATTATTAACCATGAAAGAGGGAGTTGCTGCAACTTGACTGTACATGATCAATTCTGCACCAAACTTGGGCCTGAAGACATGTGCATGCCAATATTAATTAACAGTGATATTGTTTTAGTATTTGTTAGATTCACTTGAATGTAGTGGTCATAGCTGCGCAGCAGCATGTTGATGTGACCTGAATTTCAGTGAAATTTCTGGCCTGAAGACAGTAACATACCAATATTCAGTTCAGTCAAAGTGCCACCCAGTGCCAAGAAGAAGTAGTGTGTTTCTATACTTCTATTTACTCTTTCTGAAAGGTTGACTAAATCCACCTGAATTTGCTCACAAAAGCCTTCCTTCCATAACAACATTGTTTGATCCTGTTGATGTGGCATGCTTTAGTCGCCATGAAATAGATAGTTGTTATAACATGACTGTACATAATCCACTCTTTCCCAAATTTGATGTGTTTGATAAGAGTCCCAGCTACAACACATCTACATGCTCATTACACCATCTGTTGGTGACAGGAAGTAAGCCTTTTGTGACAATCATTTGATATACATGACATTCATATACTTGCACGGGGCGCTGCCAGGGATTTTGGGCCCCATGAAAAGAAATATCACTGGGCCCCTGTATAGCCGGCCATAAGGCCGGCGAAAATTTGTTATGCTGTTTACATGAAACTGTGCATTTTTTTTATTTTTTTTTAACTTAAATTTTTATTGAAATTTTTCATCTCCACATGTACAGAACAAGGTAGATATATACAGTAGATCCATGAATTACATTCTGCGTGTGGAGCAGTTGAAAAAAAAAAAAAAAACACAAAAACAAACAAAAAAAAAGAAGTACAACAGTCGTGGCTACATGTGTCCATTGTTAAATTACACTGTATACAGATCCAAGATAGAAAATATGAATAAGACAGATTTCAGGTATTCCCAACTGTGTCCCATCGGGACCACTTCTCCCATTTAGTCACAAAAACATTTTCCTTCATTCTAAGTCTATATGTCATTCTCTCCATGTTATGGACTTCTCTAATGATTTCTAGCCATTCATTCACAGCTGGTGGCTCGGTCTTATACCATCTTCTTGTTATTGTTTTTTTACATGTGACCAGTAATATTTTTATTAAATATCTGTCTTTGGCCAGGACATATTGATTCAAGTTCCCAAGGTACATAACACCACATTCTTTAGGTATTTCATAACCCAGGATGTTCTTAATTATATCGTGTGCGTTTTCCCAAAATGGGTTAAGTTTCTGACATCCCCAGAAAATGTGTGTATGATTTGCTTCCTTTTCTCCACATAAACGCCAACATGAGTGCTGGGAGCCTGTTTGTTTACTTTTTAATTTGGGAGTGATGAAAAAACGGGTCAGGTTTTTCCACCCGAATTCCCGCCATATTCTCGAATTTGTGGTTGTGTGCTGTGCTTCACACATACTCTGCCACTCCTCTACAGTAATGTTAATCTTCAATTCATTCTCCCACTTCTCCTTAATGTACAGAGTGGAGATATCTTCTGAGTCTCTTAAGTTTTGGTACAGTACTGAAACTGCTTTCAGTTTGGTTCCATTGTATGTCCTGATCATTACATCAAGTACACCATTTAGATTTTCCACGGTTTGTATTTCCTTTATAAAATAGTCTTGTAGCTGTAGAAATCTAAAATGATCTCTATTTTCAAGGCCATAGTCCGTTTTCAGCTCCTGGAAGCTCATTATGTGTCCATTCTTCATTAGTTTACACATTGCTGTGAGCCCTTTCCTACTCCAGTCCCTGAAGTTGTAGTCATTTACACCTGGCTTAAATCCGTCATCATAAGAAAACCAGCTTAACAATTTTATGTCCCTTTCTAATTTGTGTTGTCTGACAAAATCAAACCAAATAGTCAGTGTGTGTAGAGTTATTGGGTCTATCCAT
The DNA here is from genome assembly GCF_900880675.1 of Sparus aurata. NCBI lineage: Eukaryota > Metazoa > Chordata > Actinopteri > Spariformes > Sparidae > Sparus > Sparus aurata. The sequence goes on along the minus strand of NC_044200.1, from coordinate 278,005 downwards.
TCTTGTAGTGACTTCATTAGTTTTAGATTGCCAACCAGGGCCTGGGTTGGTGTATCTGCCATCACCTTTTCAATATCTTTCCACTTTGCATTATAGTCCTTGTCACACCACATAATTATTGGTCTTAATTGTGCTGCACGGTAATAATCTTTTAATTTTGGGAGTCCCATACCTCCTTTTTCTTTTCCCAATTGCAGCGTAGAGTATTTTATCTGTGGTCTTTTACCGTTCCATATGAATCTGGAGATCATTTTATCCCAGATTTTGAACTTTCCCTGTGGAATCTTGATAGGTAGAAAGAGAAAGTAGTAAAGTAGTCTAGGGAAAATATTAATTTTAATTACTTCAATTCTTGAGTTAAGATCTAATAGCAAGGTTGTCCACCTTTCTATGTCTCTACCTATCTGGAGATGGATCTGATCGTAGTTTGCTTTGTACAGGTCAGAGAGTCGTTTTGTTAGAGTTACACCAAGATATTTTATAGTTTTTGCGTGCCATTTTAATTGGTAGGTTTTATTGATTTCTAGGGATGGGGTATTATTAAAGGTCAGAATCTGCGTCTTATTTACATTTATTTTGTATCCTGAGTGGATCCCAAACTCATTTATAAGGTGCATTAATTGAATAAAGTTTGTGTTGGGGCGGTCCAAATATATTAAAATATCATCCGCAAATAGACTTATTGTATGTTCCTGTCCTTTGATATTAATTCCTTTTACCTTCTCATTCTGTCTGATTGCCTGTGCTAACGGTTCAATATATAAGGCGAAAAGGAGCGGAGATAGGCAACATCCTTGTCGGGTACCTCTTTCTAGTAATATTCTATCTGTTAGGCTGCCATTAACTTTTATCCTGGCTGTAGGGTTTTGGTAAATAGTTTTAACACAATTGACTGAATCTTTGTTAAATCCGAATCGTTCTAGTACTAAATATAGGAAATTCCAATTAACGCTATCAAAAGCTTTTTCAGCGTCAAGACTTAATAGAATTGCGCTGTTCTTATTTGATTGTATTGTATTGATTATCTGGATTGTCCTCCGAATGCTATCTTGTGTTTGGCGCCCTGCGATGAAACCTGTTGGGTCTTCATCAATTAGGTCATTCATAAGGGTCTTATATCTTTGTGCTATTATAGATGTATATATCTTGTAGTCCACATTAAGAACTGATATTGGTCTGTAATTATTACAGTATTCTGTATCTTTTCCCTCTTTGGGGACTAGCGAAATGATTGCTTCTTTCCAAGATGGTGGTAATTGGCCTTCCTTGAGGGTCCAGTTAAAAGAAGCTGTAAGGAGAGGTATCAGTTCCTGCTTAAAGGCTCTATACCACTCCGATGGGAAACCATCTCCTCCAGGGGTTTTGTTAGCTTTAAGTCTGGATATGGTCTTGGATATTTCATCAGGTGTTATAGGAGCTGTGAGTTTGTTGTTCTGTAATTCCCCAATAGCTGGTAAGTCGAGTGAGTTGAGAAACTGCCTTTTCGCCTCTTCACTAGACAAGGGTGGTTGTGAATATAGTTTTTTGTAATAATTTTTAAATATGTTTTCTATTTCCGCTACCTCATATTCTAATTTGCCTGATTGTGGGTCTCTGATTTTGGGTATTGTACTTTGGACCTGTTGTTTCCTAATACGCCTTGCAAGAATTCTAGTAGCTTTAGGGCCAGTTTCATAGTATTGCTGTTTCACAAATCTGAGTTCCTTATCTATCTCATCTTTCAGAAGTTTGTCTATTTCCTCTTTAATAGTCTTCACTTCTTGTAGTAGTTGAGTTTTCCTCGTGTTTCGGTATTTTGTTTCCAGATTTTTTAATTTATCAGTCAAGTTGAGATAGGCTGCTTGTTTTAGCTTCTTTTGCTGTGATGTTATAGCTATTAATTTTCCTCTAATTACTGCCTTTAGAGTGTCCCATAGGATAGTTGGTTTAATTTCTTCTGTATCATTATCTTCTATACAGCTCTTTATTTATTTTTTAATTTGTTCAGTTATTACCTTACTGTTCATTATTCCCACGTTCATTCTCCATGTTGTGTTTTTATGTCTACTATCCAGAAGTACAGTTAAGTGAACTGCATTATGATCAGAAACAACCGGCACCCCAATTTTACACTCTTTCACCCTGTGCAGGTCCCAGCTATTCATAAATACATAGTCTATTCTGGAGTAGGTCTTGTGTGTGTTAGAGTAGTGTGTATAATCTTTCTCCGTTGGATGAAATTCCCTCCACACATCTTTCATACCCTGCTCCTTCAGTGACATATTCATGAATTTAGTTAGGTGGATCTTATTCTTTTTTTTGCTTGTTGTATCTATCTTATGATCCAGAATGACATTAAAATACCCTGCACACATCATAATACCTTCGGCCTCAGATGATATGATGGAAAAAAGAGCTTTAAAGAAATGCTTGTCACTTTCTGGTGGGGCATAAACATTAACTAATGTGATCATTTTGTTCTCTAGTTTTCCTTTAACAATAACATATCGCCCTTCGTCATCGTTGATTTCTTTCAGGCATTCAAAATTAACTGCGTTTTGTATCATTATAGCAACCCCTCTTTTTCGGCTTTGCCTACATGTGCTATAGTAAGTTTTCCTATAACCAAACTTCTTAAGCTTTTCATGCTCCTTCTTGGATAAGTGAGTTTCCTGGAGGAAGATGATTTGTGCTTTAACTTTCCTCATTTTCAAAATTACTTTGCCTCTCTTAACCGGATTGTTTAGCCCATTTATGTTTAGTGACAGTAGTGAGATATTACTCATATTTCAGTCGTTCAATCTTTGGATCCACATCATAGCCATAGTAACCAACAACTTTGTAAGACAGAACCGTTTGATATAGAACGTAGAACATAAAACAGTTTAACTTCCAAAAGTAGGCGTGTGTCCTTGTGTGTGCCTCCCACACTACCTGTGTGGGTTGAGGGGAAAATCCCACTGTGTATGGGGGCCCCTCTCTAGGTAGGCTTGGTCTAATTGTCCAGTAATGTCTGTGCATTAACCTCCCAGGTAAACATGTTCTCCTCGATCAGATATAGTATGTGAAGACTGATCAATATTATGACCGGTTTTACGAGTTCAATCACTTCAGGTCTGTCCTTTCGTGTCCTTTTCTGTCCGTTTTAATGCAGTCGCATACCTTAGTGTTGACCATCATCTCCTTTGAAAGTCTTGTAGTTTTTTCTTGATTCGCGCAGCAGTGTCTTCTGGGTTCCCGGTTAGTTGCCACGGTAGCGCCTGCTGGAGCCGCTCCTCCGTCCCCGTCCTGGCTGCGCCTCTCCTCGGTGACTCCGCCATGATTCCCCTCCTGTGCAGCTCCTCTGCAGCCTCCTGCGCGCTCTCATATGTCCGCGGTCCGGTTTCCCAATGGATCCTTATTTTCGTCAGGGGCGTCTGGAAGCGTATTCCCTTCTCTTTTAGGGCTTTTTTAATACCGTTGTATTCTTTTCTTTTCCGGATAACCTCAGCGACGTAGTCGTGGTCAAAAAAGAGTGGTTGGTTTTGGTAGTGGATCTTTTTCTTCCAGGCTTCCTTCAGCACCGTCTCCTTCACCGTGTACTGAAGAAAGTTCACCACGATCGATCTCGGGGGTTTATCAGCGTCTGGCTTCGGCATTAGAGCTCGGTGTGCCAGTTGTATTTGTAGCTCCATGTTTATCGGCAGCGGTAGTTCTTGTTTCAGAAGTTGTTCAATGAATTGTGCCACTGAGCTGCCCTCAGTTCCCTCTTTCAGACCAAAGATGCGGATATTATTCCGTCGATTTCTTCCCTCTTGGTCTGTCAGCTTGTCTTGTAATATTTTCTGTTGTTTCATCGATTGGAGTAGGGCCTCTTTTGCCTCTATGTTCCAGGTTTCCATCTCTTCAATTCTCATTTCTGCCTCTGGGAGTCTCTTGTCTTGTGTAGCTAACTCTGTCGTTGTTTCTGTGAGCCGCTGATTAACGTCTTTTTTTAAATCCTCGAGTTCTTCTTTCATTTCTTTTTTTATTTCTTCCTTGAATGCTGTGAACTCTGCTTTCATTTCGGTTTTAAAATCTTGTATTTCTTTGACGATATCTTTCAGTCCCGTTCGTATTAGCATAGCCGCTTGTGACTCCATGTGCTCTTCCTCACGGTCTGAATCCGTACCTGTCGTGTCGTCTCCGTCTTCGGTCATTTCTTGTTGTTTTCTCGTGTATCTTTGTTTTCTTTGTCTTCTTGTTTTCCCACCCCGTTCCATCTCGGCTTCAGGTTATCTATTTCTATAAAGGTTGTCGAGTTCGGGGAGTTTTATCGAGTACTGATCGGGAGCGAGTTCTCTATGCTGCCATTTTGGGCTGGAGCTGCCGGAACCCCGAAACTGTGCATTTTAATTATATTTTTGACTATAATTTCCTATATGTGTGAAAAGAACAACATGACAGTTACTTGGTAGGGGAAGCACTGAACACTCAGAATACAATGGAATTTAGATTCATTGTCTGCAAGTCTGCAACTTTAATGGTTAAAATATAAAATTCTAAATTACCTGAAAAATACAAATGCATGACATACATGAATTATATAGAATTTCCTGTAATACCATTTGAAATAGCATCACCATCACCAGATTCAGGTTTCCTCCCACCATTCTGTTTTACTGTCAGTGATTTGTCAGTACCCCACTGCTCACTGTCTCCCTCTTGTAGCCCTGCATTTAGGTCTAATTTATCTCCAAAATTACTATTATAGCAATACCACACAATTTCTCTTTCAAACATGCACATCACCCCCCCCCCCACACACACACACACACACACACTTAGACCAGCCACTGCACTCAATTTAAAAACTGTATGCTGTCTTACATTGTGTTTTTGTTGTTGTTTTTATTAAAGGTTGAATATGTAATATGCTTATTAAAAGCTATATTTTTTCAAAAATCATACATCCATGGGGCGTTTAGAGGTGCACAGATTAAAAGTAATGCGTTTCCTTGAAAAATTATATTTAGTCTGAAATAAATAATTTAAGAAATTTTGACGGGTTCGACAATGACTTCCTGTTTACATCGTACCAGCCAAATAGCGGCCGGCATTGCGGGTTGCCAATTTCGCAACCTCGGCAAAGCTCGGCAAAGCTCGGCACAGCTAGGCTGACACTGGGTAAAATGGCGGAGTCTGCAAGCTCTTCAGAGCCCCAGCGAACGGTGTGTTATCTGTCCCAGCAGCTGAGTGACCGGAGAAGAGCAAAAACCAGAGTAAATATCGGTGAAGCATACGCTCGATGGACTCAGGTAAAGGATTTCCACGGCATCAAAATGGCAAACTTTCTCCTGGATCGGTAAGGTAACTCGTTTGCTAACTTAGCTAACGTTACCTGTCAGTCAAACTCCTCTGCTATACTTATTTTCATTATATTACGTTGATCCTAGATATGAGAATACTGATCGTGACCCATCGACCTCCACACCCAGTAGACGGAGGAAACGGAGGCAGCTCAATCCTGCTGCCCTATCCAAACCTGGCAACCCGACCGCTGGAATGACCTTTTTGTTGTCGCGACTACGATCTTGAGACACTAGATGGCGGCATTCAGCTCATATTCCATATTCCACCTTTAAGTTTGCTATATACGTTTATATTTTGTTAAAAAAAAATCTATTAAAAAAAAATAATAATAATTTATCTCTAAAACTGTATGTGGTGGAATTAGAGGTGGGATGGAAAAACATAAATGAGGCTCTATGGTCGTTGCGATTTAATATAGTTAACGTTTCTCTGATTGGATTGAGAGCAGTCTCTTAGTCTGCAAGCACCAGAAAATTTCTCCTCTTTTCCTACTGCAAAGCAAGGGGTGAGAGTCCCAAACTACTGACCAAACATAGTATTTCAGTGAGTTTATAGTTCAGTGTCAGTGATAGCTAAATTTCAACAAAACAAAATAAAGTTATAGGCTATATGCTTTTTAAACCATTTAAATCATTCTGAAATAAATACAGACTATGTGTTTTTATTTCAGAATGATCTTTATTCATTAATTTCAATTGATCTTTTTTTCCATAATAATAGATTAATTCAACACAGAGCTGCTCACCTCCTTCCTCAGTTGTGGGTAGGCCTACTGGGGCTGGTTCAGGGGTAGGGGACTCACAGGGCTCACAGACAGCTGCGGCTGCTGCTGCTGCACTTGACGTGTCTGTTCAAACATGCATCATTTTTGACAGGAGGGGTGGTCAACTGATTAAATATGGGCAGCTTGCTAAACGTGAACATTGAAATCTAAAAATCCATAGTTTTCTTCCAAAACATGAGCTAATTTGAGAAGAAAAGTGAGCTAGCTTAAAAACCACAAGGTTAAGATAAACAACAGACTAATGTGTTCCAGAACTTTCCACCACATGAACCAAACCCACCTTGTTTTTGGAAAAACTGGGTGACATACTGACGCCCCTTTGCTTCTCTCTCCTGCCTAATCTTTTTGTCTTTCCTTTTTTGGCTACCCGACTTCTGGGGCATTTTGCCTTCTCTCGGTCTCCTTACTGACTGAATACACGCACCGCGCAGCAGTTCAGTTGATTCGATGGAAGGACCGAACCATTTTACGTAAGAGAAATGTTTATTGGAAATGTTTCCAAAATAAACTTAGTGTTATTATCAGTGCATTAAGTGATGCATATTTATGATTATAAACTAACAAATTAGTGTCATATTATTTTTGTCAGTATTATAATTTTATTAGGGGCCTTTCTGGGCCCCTGTCAATGATGGGCCCCTAGAATCCTTCCCCTTATCCCCCCCTTTTCGGCGCCCCAGTATACTTGAACCAACCTAACATGTAACCAGTGAGCGTTCGCTAGCGCTACAATGTGGACACAGAAGTTTCAACTTCTTTGCACATTCTCCAAAATACATGAAGATTCGGAGGCTTGTCGAACGTCCTTGCTCGTGCGGGGATGTGAGGGGCCATTCATTAAGGTTGATGTGAAACAGGAAATTGCTAAACTTCATGATACATGATATAGGGATGCACATGGTTAACCGTTTAACTGTTAACCGATAACAGGAACTTTGACCGATTAATACTATTGGTTAAAAATTTTTTTTAGCAACTTGTCAATCAACTCATGGGAGCGTGTCGACGCGTGCCACACGTGCAACACGTGCCTTTACGTGTTTTCCGCCACAGCCCACTTCACAGCAAAAATGAAGCGAGCAAAAAGGAGTTCTGTGTGGGACAATTTCGACCGAAAAGCAGATGAGGTTATTTGCAAACTATGCGGTACAGCACTGAAATATTCAAGCAGATCAGCTGACGTCGCTTAGCAACCGAAGACGCTGCGGTGATAAGTGACCGGGACTACTTGCGGAGCAAAGATTTTAGAGCGCAGAGTGATACGAAATACGCGAATCAGAGGCAAAAAGGCCACTTTCCTTGACGATGGTCAAATATGCTTAGCAGCGGTCAGTTATACGAAAATAACTGAGTTATACGAAAATAACTGACCGCCGAACGTTGGGAAGCCCCATTCAAGTTAATGGAGCTTTCTGCAGCATTAAGAAGAGCCGTGTAATAACGGTTATTAATCGGTTAATGAGCGTCGGTTATCGGTCATAAAAAATGTTTAAAATGTGCATCCCTAACATGATTGAATCTGCCCCAATCCCAAACAATGAAAAAAAAAACGTCCTCAACAAACTCAAGGCAAACTCAAGCCCAACAAGGACAGATGGGCATACTGACCTGAATGTAACATTCCTTACACAATGTAGTGTCCAACTTTACACTTGTAAAGGTTAACTAAACAATGTTAATAGGCCTGCAAGCTGTAGCCACCCATTTAGCTATTACTGTTGAAAACTTGACACATGTAGAGTTTCCTCTGAAGCCTTCCGCCTTCAGACCAGATTTGTTGTTCAAAATGAAGGATCATCGGGCAGAAATACTATGCACCCCGTATTCATAGATTTTACCTTGTCCTTTTGGATATTAACATGTCATGTTTTTCCCCTGGTTTGTCACGCTGAGTAGCTGGTTCCCCATTCAGCACTCTCCTTTGTATGAAAGTCTCAGAGGCGGCAAGGGTTGAAATTTCACTCTGGCACTGATACAGCTCCTGAGGTAGTATCAGAGGCGAGGCGATGGCGAACCAGTGTGAACGGATAAGACGGCAGAGCGGGGACATGTCGATCTGCCAGTCTGATAACTGCACAGGTCCTTCACTCAACAAAGTAAAGAGAAATGTCCCACAAAGCAACGTTACAGGACAAAACAAAAGTAACGTAGGAACTGTAACTGTCCTTTGCAACTTATATGAGGAAAAAATACTACAGTTATAAATGGAGAAGTGTCTGTCCTCCCGCCTGTCCTACCAACTCTTTGTCACATGTCCGTCCGAAAAACAGCGTCTGTCACCGGCAAAAAACTTTATGTTACCAAGTGTTAGTGCTGAGAATTACAGCGACAGTCAGCCTTCCCAACCGAGACTTCAGTGAACTTTCTCCCAGAAAACAGCCTCCCACCCTGCGAGTGACAAAGTCAGACAGCTTCCAGTTTACTGATGGTGATTATGTAATTATGTAATTTAGACTGAAAAACATAACATCACTTTCCAGGATGTTTGGTGAGTCAGGATCTCAATCACAACACATTATAACTGCATCCATATGATTTTAAACAGTCAGCAGGTATATGTATCGATTGACAGGAGGAGGAGGAGGAGGACAGGAGCGCTGACACTGTACCATGGAGAAAGAAATAACTATGGTAACAGCATGAGAAGATCCATCCCAGACAGCTAGTGATGTTACAAAACTTTAAAACTGTAATCTAGCCACTAACAGCATGCACCAAGAGTGTGTTAGTCTGTGTGTTTGAATCAGGTCAACCTCTCTCTGATCTCAGCACTCACTAGAGGCTCCAGTTCTCTCTCTTCTTTTTCCCTTCTCATGTCCCCCCCCCCAGCTCGTGTTGGCAGTCAACATACCAGAACAAAAACATCTACCAATTGAGGTCAACTCCACTTGAAACTGATAGCCTTGGTTTCATTTATTATTTATTTTAAGGTTTTAGTACTTACATCAACTAATTCTCAAGCATTATCCTCGCTCCGGACCTCTGGACTGCTATTCACATCTTCTACTGGTATGAACTTCCACAAGACCAATGACAGATTGTACTGTATGACAGAAATGATTGCTTTTTAAAGAGGATTGTGGGTAACACAAGGCCCTGGTAGATATCTCTCGTTTTAGAATATTTGTCCAACAAAGACTTATGAAGCAGGCAGGCAGTTTTGCAGGAAATTAACTTCTGTGTTGACATTTCACATGTTGGCGTGTGTGTGTGTGTGTGTGTGTGTGTGTGTGAGAGAGAGAGAGAGAGAGAGAGAGAGAGAGAGAGAGAGAGAGAGAGAGAGAGAGAGAGAGAGAGAGAGAGTGACGGGTTGTAGCAGGCCAGTCAGTAAACAATGAGGGGCACTGGAGCTACATGCGCTGACAGACTGCCTGCTATCCATGACCGTTGCTGATACAAGCTACCCCAATACACACACACACACACACACACACACCCTAACCCTTCCCAGATGAAATTGTAAGTGGCAGTGAAAAAAGGGCATGGTAAAGATTGAACCCAAAACAAGGTGTAAAAATAAGTAATAAATTATGATAATACAAAAAATGTGTATACACTATACATATATATAATGATATAGTATATGATAACTTTTATTTGAAACAAATACAATTGTATTTTGCAGTAAAGTCAGTGTGATTCATGGTGCTACCCTGTTGTCTTTCTCTGACAGTAGCTCACTCAGGTGCCTGACATAGATCTGGCACATCATTGATCTGGTGTGGACAGGCCCTGAGTGGGACAGGGGCTTTATCAAAGTGTTATCTTTATATGGATGTTATAAGTAAAGGAGCTATGTTGAGAAAGTGTATGAGTGGATGGAGTGAGAAAGGCCTTTTCTCTAGGGGCGGTCTGACAGAATACTTAGATGAAGTAGCAGACGAAAAGATGAAAGTGCAGACCAGCATCCTTCGACGCTTCTCTCCACTCCTTTCATCTCCGTACACTTCCCCATCTGGCCCGTCGCTCTTTTCTTGGCTCTACTTGTTAGCATCATCATTAGTGTGAAACCCGCTTGGTGTCCGTTTGGCTCTGCTTCCTCCCAGGGTTGGTTGGTCGGCCTGGCATTTCCGTCACAGCTGTCAGAGAGAAACACCTGTAGCCAGGTAGCCCCACGAGGCTGCACGTCCCGATTAGGCTCTCGTCAGTACTCACAGCCTCTGTAATCACTGCATCAGCTATTCAACACCTCATATGAATCACCAGAGACTCCGTGAGGGAAGAATATAAAACACCTACTCTCTTGATTTCCATTTCTCTTCTTTGCACTCACGGCTTCCTGCTGAGCTACAACGGGAACCGCTTAGCGGAACTATTCACCTTCAGCTGTTTGAAATACAAACGTTGTGTCGGAGCTGATTTCGAAAAATGCAGAATGCTGACAGAAACTGGAAGAACACTCCAAAGAGCATGTTCTCTGAAAGATAAAGATAGTTAACAAATGCCTCATTATAAACTGAGTTACCTGGATATATATCCAGCGCATTACTTTCTGGTTAAAAGCTCATGAAATGAGAGTAAAAGCGATAAACAATTTATTTTGCAAGCAGAGAGCCCCAGCACTTCCTTTTTCTCTCATGGGATCTTATTTGATAAAAACTTTGTATGGTAGTGAAGGAGGAGAGACAAATAATTTAGTGATCCTGTTTGATTTGTGTCATGAATCACACATATAATTGTTTGTCAACTTAAAAGATAATTTTACAAGTCAGTAAAGTCTCAGTTGGTCATCACACTAATTAAATATCAGACTGTGAAAATACATCATTATAAAAACTACACAGCCAACAGTCTCATTGGTGATGTCATCAATTGAACACTCAGCAAAACCTGTAACCTAAACATTATCAGGCCGTGTTGGTGTTGGTGACATGTGTTGAGAGAGACGATGTAGTTCACTGAGCACTTTAACACAAAATTACTTGATATTTTACTTTAATTACAACAAACTGATACTTCATTGACTTGTAAAGTATCTTTTAAATTGACAGCAGCATATGTGTGTTTCATGAAACAACTCATACAGGGTCAAAAACATATTTGTCTTTCTCCTTTCACGCCCATACAAAGTTGTTGTTTTTAAATAATGTGTTATACACATCACATCCAGAATTGACCACTGCAACAGCATTTTTATGGTACACCATTCAAAGTCCTACATAAACTTCAATAGAAGTCTGCTGGCCACCTGCTCACCCACTTCCACTTCACCCCTCTCCTCCAGCACCTCCACTGGCTCCCTGTCCAGACTCCTTTCTCCCCCACCGATTTGTTCCACCATCACATTCCAGCCTACAGCCTTCTCTCCAGTGATGCCTGCTCCCTCTGGGACACACTCCCCAAACATATCTGAGACCACACCAACCTTCCAAATTAATTACAACACTCATTTTTTAAAAACTGCTCCTAATTGCTGATGATTTGCCTTTGAGTACCATGAAAAACACTATATAAATAAAATGTGTGATTAGTATTATTTAATCTGAACCCAGGTACAATACATATAGTTTTGGATTCAGTGTGTACATTTTCCAAGGACATCACACTGGAAAGATACAGGAGATCAATGAAGACCTGACATTTTCATTTTTAAAGAGAGTCATTTCAGCCACTGGACTGTCATTTCTTTGACACTTTTCACAGATGCTGTCTTGTATTGCATATATCCATAGATTTTTAACACACTGTCTCATTGTCTTTCCTGCCCCAGTCATCACAGGCAATTGTGTGATAAAAGCTTTTCTTTTGAAAAATGATAGACTTCATTGTGGATTAAAGTTGCCATTTGATGACAACTAACTACTTTGGCTGGTAAGCTGGAAGGAAGTGAACAAGCAGCCGTGCTAACTCTGCTATTTCATTTCATTATTACAGTTGGCTGGCTGATTGCCACTAAATGGCAATGGCACTCATTATGATTCGGCCTGCTAGCTCCAGCATAGGAGGCCTGTTAAATATTACCCATAGTGCTGTAGGTTGAATAGGCCATTAGAGGAGAGGATGATTAGAGTGGCACTCAACTGTGAAGAGCACAGGGATGCAGCACACAAGACAGGCAGTCAAAGCTGCTGGACAAGGCAGCCTGATATTTAATATGCAATCACAGATTGATTAACAAGGCTAATGCAATTAAGTGCTACATGAAGCAGGCCGCTAAGAAGATGATTGTAAAATAACAATCGCAGTCATTATGAGGTGAAGATGGTCGACAAATTAAGAGCCAAAGAGGTGTGGTTAACGGTCGCTTGAGGGTACGTCTCTTCAGTTAAAGGACTGAATGAGTGCAGCTCTAAGTGCTGGGACAAATGTAAGAGCTTGAAAATCTGATTTATGAAAGTACCAAAAAGTATAAAATGAGCACTGCTTTGATCACTGATTAGATTAAGCTGCCGCCTATTTACCTGCTGACTTTAAAGGCACCTTTAAATAAAATGCATTGTTATTATTCATTATTATTATTATTATTATTACATACATACATGCTAATGCAGCTCTTGTTAGTCTCAGCCTATTGAGATGCAGCAGCATCACTGTACCTTTCACGTATTACAGATCATTAAACAGCAAAAAACTGTATCTGGGTTGGGGGCTTCTTCATATGAACTGCTATATATAAACGCTTTGTCACTGACCTGGTGTTGATTCATTGGTTAATTCATTTGCATTTAAATGAAGTGTCCATGGCTCCACACGGCTCATCTGGTGTAAACCAAGTCTCCTGAAACCTCCATCCATCTATTGTCAACCGCTTTCCGGAGTCAGGTCGGGGGGCAGCATCTTCAGTAGTCTCCTGAAACCTGAGAATCCTAAATTGATTTGATTGCATTTACAAGACTGGATGTGTGCTAACGGTTTTAGCACAACACACACAGTAAATATACAGTGAAGATTTTGGATTAGAAAAAGGGAAACTATGTCTTTTCAAGGTGGTTTGTAATCTCAGGGCATGGATTACAGCATAAGAGCTGGAACTATATGGTACTGTCTGTTTTAAAACAACTCCCCAGCTACTACAGTTGTTTAGGGGAATGCAGCAAAGACTGTTTTGCTGTGAAGCTTCAGAAATGTTTTCACCTGACTTTCCATCAGCATTTGGGGAGGTCATAATGGTTGGATTTTACTTTCTGGGTGAAAGCTACCAGTCTGGAGAAATATGGGAACTCTCCAAGCCACGTGGAATCAGCAGAGTACACCACAGTGTGGTAACATCTGGAAGTGGGTATCATGGCTGGCTGCATCATCTCCTCACTAGCTTCATCATGATCATGGAGGTGATCATTTGAGCATCTCAATTGGTGGTCGGAGGACGGTGCTTAAAACCTGGCCTGAGGATTCTGCCTGGTCGAGCATACATGGACGACCTCACAACACTTACCATGACTAAGGCTTGTATCGCACGGTTGTTTAGAAAGCTTTAAGAGAACAACAAGCTGGCTCGGATGAAGATTAAGCCAAGCAAGTCAAGAAGCATCTCCACCGTCAAGGGGAAGCTGTCAGACCAACGCTTCTACATTGGGGATAAGGCTATTCCAACTGTCTCCGAGAAGCCTGTGTAGAGCCTGGGTCGGAGGTATAATGCCTCCCTTAAAGATAGATAGATAGACCACCACAGCCTCCAGAGTGTCCTGTTTGCAGCCAATCACAGAGCCAGCCTTCCTGATCAGTTTGTTGAGTCTGTTGGTGTCGCTGGCTCCGATGCTGCTTCCCCAACAAACCACAGCAAAGAAAAGTACACTGGCCACCACAGACTGATAAAAGATCTCCAACATCTTGCTGCACACATTGAAGGATCTCAGCTTCCTCAGGAAGTAAAGTCTGCTCATCCCCTTCTTGTAAACAGCTTCAGTGTTAGATCTCCAGTCCAGTCTGTGGTTGATGGTAACACCCAGGTACTTGTAATCCTCGACTACCTCCACATCCTTTCCCAGAATGCACAGAGGTTGGAAAGCCGTCCTCCTCTTCTTCCTGAAATCTATCACCATCTCTCTGGTCTTGCTGATGTTCAGCCGCAGGGGATTCTGTCCAGTCCACTCCACAAAGTTGTCCACCAGTGCCCTGTACTCCTCCTCCTGTCCCTCACTTATACACCCAACAACAGCCGAGTCGTCAGAAAACTTTTGCAGGTGACACGACCCGGTGTTGTACTGAAAGTCAGTGGTGTATAAGGTGAACAGGAAAGGAGACAGTACAGTCCCCTGTGGAGCTCCTGTATCACTAACCACCGCATCAGACAGAACACTGCCCATACGGACAAACTGTGGCCTGCCTGTCAGGTAGTCAGTAATCCAGGAGATCATTGTGTCGTCTACACTCATCACCCGCAACTTCTCCCCCAGTAGCAGTGGCTGAATGGTGTTAAAAGCACTAGAGAAATCAAAGAATGTGATTCTCACAGTGCCTCCTCCACCATCCAGGTGCGAATGGGCTCGTTGCAGCAGGTAGATGACAGCGTCATCAACTCCCAAGTGGGGCTGGTAAGCAAATTGCAGAGGGTCTAGCAGGGCTCTCACCTGCGGCCTCAGGTTGGCCAAAACCAGTCTCTCCAGCACCTTCATGACGTAAGATGTGAGGGCCACTGGTCGATAGTCATTGAGGTCTGATGGTGTCGACTTCTTTGGAACAGGAACCAGGCAGGAAGTCTTCCAAAGCACCGGTATTCTCTCCTGACCCAGGCTCAGGTTGTAGAGGTGTTGTAGGACAGGAGACAGCTGGCTGGCACATGTCTTCAGGATCCTGGGGCTGATACCGTCAGGGCCTGCAGCCTTCTGCTGGTGGAGTCTCTCCAGCTGTCTCCTAACCTGGCCTGCAGTCACAGTCATGCGGGGGAGGCTGCCGGTGTCTTCAGTGGAGGACGAGGAGGTGGAGGAGGAGGTGAAGGTGGAGGAGGAGGAGGTGGAGGAGGAGGAGGAGCAAGTAGAGCAAGTAGATTAGCTCAGGAAGGATGTAGTCAGTGGACTGGAGAACATCAACAGAATCGCACTTCCTGGCAAGTTGAAGCTCTGGTGCATGCAGTTTGGACTACTTCCACGCCTTATGTGTCCACTTACTCTATATAAAGCGCCACTCTCTGAGGTGGACAAGCTGGAGAGACTGATCAGCTCATATGCAAGGAAGTGGCTTGTCTTCCCAGGTGCCTTAGCAGTATAGGGCTCTATGGCAAAGGAGTTTTAGAGCTACCCATTTCCAGTCTCTCAGAGGAGTACGAGTGTGCCAAAGTCAGACTGGAGATGATGCTAATGGTTTCCAGATATCCATTTGTAGCCCAAGCCACCCCCAGACTGACCATTGGGAGGAAATGGACCCCAGCTGTAGCATCCAAGAAGGCAACGGCAGCACTCAAGCAAAGGGGCATCGTGGGCCAAGTGCAAGGAAGGAGTGGTCTTGGCTTTGGGACACGTAAGCCAGCCTGGAACAAGGCTTCGCTCTTCCAAGGACGCAAGCTTGTGGTGGAGGAGATACATCTGCAAGATGAGGCAACAAGATGTGCCAAAGCTCTCGCTTAGGCAAAGCAAGGCCAATGGATGACATGGGAGGGAGTGGAGAAGAGGAAGATCTCCTGTAAAGAGCTGTGGGAGATGGAGACATTCAGGGCAAGCTTCACAATCAAGGCTGCCTATGATGTCCTGCCATCTCCCAAAAATCTCAACCAGTGGTATGGAGAAGATCTCATATGCCCCCTCTGCCAGACCCCAGCAGCACTCAAGCCCATCTTGGTGGGCTGCAAGACCGGTCTCACTCAAGGTCATTACACCTCCTGGCACAACCTGCGTAGACCCTGGTAACATGCAGTAAGTGATGAGCGCAGTCAGCACTGGGTGGGCCAGTGAGGACAGATTTGATAGACAGGTAGGCAGTCCATACAATATCTTTGGGCTGGTATTGGAGTCTTTCTAAATCAAATGTAGAGGAAACAAAGCAGAGATAGACAGTTGTGCACAGTGATTATTACCAAAAGGTTCCAAAGCAGAATGGATCTCTTGACAACTCAGGTTCACCGCATTTATTTCCAGCACAGCTATTAGACAAGCACATTAATGTGGTTGGCAGTGATGGTAGAACATACAGTCCAGCTCCAGCCCCATAGTTCAGATTGTCAGCCATCAAAGGGGAGCATTTAGCTGACAACTCCTTTATAATGTGATCATAGATCATTGTACAACAAATAAAAATAAATGTGTCTTACAAAATAAAAGTCCACTAATACAAATGTTCACTGCTTCTCCATAAACATCTCATCCCAGGAACGGCCATGACCTAATTTTTAAGTTAATATGAGATATATTTAACAATTCTTTGCAAGACTTTAACAGTCCTCAATACAAATAGCTAACTACAGCAATTTACCATACAGAAAACACAAACATACCTGTCAGACAAACACATTAATGTGGTTGGTGGTGATACGGTACAGCTCCAGCCCCTACAATAGGAATAAAATTAACACATCGAGCAGACGCCATATTTACATTAACTAAGCAGTACTAGCAGCTAACTGCTACATAAGCTAACACACTTAGCAAGCAAACAAATTTGGAACAAAAGATGGAGCTGTTCAGAACGTACTGTTAAAGCCTGACTACAGCCCTCTGCTATAATAAACCTGCTGTACACTACCTGCTAAGCACCAAAATCAGATAGACAGTTTGTGATTCACTGGTAGGCACCGTGGAGCATTTTAGCTTAAGACTGAGATAATTTGTTGGACCTAAAACGAGAGTAGACATTGAATCAATGGTCAACAGTTCACAAATGAAAACAGGACATGATAATTTGGTCAAATTATGAGCTTTGAGCTGAGCTGAGATTTTATATGCAGCTACTGTTCTACAGATATGAGTGGAAGGATTTCAGTTCTGTTCAAAGGTTCAATAAATGTTTTTTACTAGACTTCATTAGATCCAACACACGTATCAGAGGCTAAATGATAAAGCCTGCTTGTGGGCAGGACTTTTCTGTGCCATGTTTGAGGGACGTTAAACAGTTTCTCTGCTCTGTGAAAACATGTCATTACTTGAGGAAGTGTTTTATGTTTATTCAGCAAGTGAAAGTTGGGCTGTTCTTCCACTTGTGTGCCCTGAGCCATCTTCCATGTATGTAGGTCGCTGCCTCTGACAGACACACACCTCTCAGCTGAGTCAGTTTTTTGCCTGGATGAGCCGGTGCACTGCACCAACAGTCCAACGCATTTCCTTAGCTGTCACAGTGAAGACTTGCCATGCTTCCACTGTGATCTCTTTGGACAATGCTACTCTCGGTATCCACCTCCCCACACATTTTCCCGAAAGTGTCCCCTTTCTCATTTCAAAAAGGCTCCAACTGTTTTGTCTTTCTCAGGAGGTTTTTTAACTTTAATTTTTTTTCCTCCTCTTTTCTACGTATTGCATCTGGACCTTTGAATGTGACATTGACTTTGCTTCCACATTGTTAACCATTTTACACTAAGCCAATTAAAACTTTTTGAGCAAGTTCAGCTTAAAACATTGCCAATTTCAGTCAACACAAAAATATTTAGAGCTGAGTCAACTTCAAAACATTTTATTAGCTGCTTCGTTTCATAAAAGTAAAGCAGTTCTCAGAACACATCGATCCTGGTGTGGAGGGTGTGGAGGAAGAGGGTGGCCAGGATAAACCTAGAGATACAGTGCATTATTCTGAAGAAAAGACTTACAAAATGTATCCTTATGGACATGATATCAGTGACATATGCAGCACAGCAAAAGGTGCTGAACCTAAACTGGAAGTAACTTCTTCCAGTTTACCTTGGGAGACTCCCAAATGCCTTTGCATGAAATCTAGTGGAGATTTAATCCGCTTTCTTCAACAGTGACTTTCTCTTTGCCACTCTCCCATAAAACCTTGATGGATTAAGAACCTGGGCAACAGTTGTTGTACGTGGTGTCTCTCCCATCTCAGCTGATTAAGCTTTTGAATGTGCGCTCACACTAGGCTCAGTTGCACCATACCATACAGAAGCATGACTGTTACTCCTCCCCCGTCCCCTGCTGGCCTGTGCATTGCTCCAGCCAAAACCAGGCCTGAGCACAGTTACCTCTTGTACATAAGTCATCACGTCATAGCGTGGCCACAGCACAATGGAGTAAAAAAAACAGAGAACATACTTGATATGGATTTTTTGTGGCTTATTTCGTGTTGTTTTGGTCACAAACGGCCCTCTCACATTCCTGGATTTGCAACGCAGCGTAATATGATAATACTTCATGTCCATGTTGTGCAGTCTTGCATGAGCAATCAGGCAAAGGAAGTGTGCTTGAGCATGGTACGGAGCACTCACATTAGTCAAACAAACTGGAATTTGGAGGTCGAACAAGCTTGTTCTTGAGGATGACCTGCTCTAGGCACATTCACACGTGCCATGTTGCCTCCATTTCTTCATGATGGATTCAACTGAACTCCAGGGATGTTCAGGGTCTTTGTTTTTGTATCCATCCCCTGACTAATACCTTTTAATTACATTTTGGTGTAGTTGCTTGGAGTGTGTTCTTGTCTTCATGGTGTAATTGTATCCAGGATTACTAATTAACCAGTGACTGGACCTTCAGAATCGACCTCTGTTGAATAAGGTCAGTGGTCAGTCACTTGAAAGGGGGTGAATATGTTTGCAATCACTCATTTTACATTCTTTTTTCTTTTTTTTTTATCAATTGACATGACTTTGTAGAAATCTGTTTTCAATTTGACAATGATGAGTAATCCAAAGATGAATCGAGCTTTTTACGATTCCACAAACCACCCATGTGTCAAGGGAAGCTCAGTGGGGCTGCAAATCCGCTGGGGCCTTAGAGTGTTTGTGGTGGATGTGGTTTCTTTCTCCTGTGCAACTCTCTTCTTGATAACATTGTCAAGCTCTCCTCTCCTGGTATGGGAATGTTCAGTATTGCTGTGGCAGCATCCTCGCTTGGCCTAGATATGTCAGCCAAAACAACATGTTCTACCAGCCGGTGTCATTCGCATGCAGGACAAATGATCACAACACTTGCACAGAAAGATGGCAAGGCAGAGACAGAAGGCTAATGATGGAGAGACAGCGTCCACCACCACCACACAGTGAATTCCCCACAGTGCTTTTAGACCAAGGAGCCACAGGGTGAGAATATACACCAGTGAAAACCCTACTGTTGGCAGCCCACATCCCTCCACCACAGGACAGCTCCTCTTTGCTTGGCTGCTCATACTCAGAGGGATGAAGAAGAAGAAGCAGCCTTACAACACACAAGCTGCAACACAACACACAGGGAATACCAACTTAGAAAGAAGGAAAGAGGCAAGCATAGTGACATAAGAAAGAGACTGTGTACACAATTCGGAGAGTGAAAAAAAGGAACGACTGGCTGTTGGACAGCACTAAAATCCTCTCTGTCCTACAACTCTGCAGCAAAGTTTAAGGTCATAGCAGGGTTTCTGAAGGTTGTAGCTCCTAAACTCTAAATTGCGTATACTTTATCCTACCCTAAACACACACAGCCATCAGACAGGTTGTTAAAGAATGAAGACAGCAACACTTATGATCCCACTCTACTTACATCTTTTGTTTTGATTGAGAGACCCCTTGTGGCAGAAACAGCATACTGTGTGTTTGAGTGTTTAACAATTTTATGCGCAGGCATATTAAAACTGCTAAAACTTACGAAGACGCTGTTTGGTAAAGGTTAGAAGGAGTAAAGAACGATGGAATAACAAAAACAACTCAGAAAAAATGTTACATTAACTTTTATGATTTTCTTAATTTAGTTTTGAAAACTGTTACAAAAACAAAATCCAGGGACAGACAGAAAGACACAAAAAAACTGCTTCCCCATTTCGATGTGTGATGCCATAGCCAGAGGCCATAACTTTTTGACTTTTGACCTGATCCTCCTCATCCATCCACAATCCGTATACAAGGCACCCTGACTGAAATCAGGCTTTTCTTGCTCCTCACAGGCCCTCACTTCATGAGATGATACAAAGTGTTTAACTATAGACAGACAGAGACGAGTGCTTACAGTACATACAAACACACACACTCTGATGTGTTTTTATTTCTTACAGTTTCTCTCTCCGTCTCTCTCTCTCTCTCTCTCTCACACACACACACACACACACACACACACCCACACAGTTATGTCGTTACAGATCAAAGGACTGCACTGTACAAGAACCTAAAATGAATTTTGCTGGTCAAGGACATTTAAATTTGTAATGCAGACCATTCTCTGGAGTACACACACACACACACACACACACACACACACACACACGCACATGCACGCACACTCACACGTGTGCACGCACACACACACACACACACATACACACACAGAGATAGACAGCGCACAGGTCTGTCCTGGTGATAGGAAGAATATTCCAGTAGGGGAAGAAGTGCTCTTTACAGTGCACCAGATCCCAAACGGATATCAAGCCAACCCCAGCCACTGCTACTCAAAACAGTTCTAATGGCATGGGCCGAGGACCTGGTTTTGGTGGGATCCATTAAATCTGATGTGGTCTGATCTGGACTGAGATAATTCAGTTTAGACTGAAATCCATTCCAGGTCAGGTCAGACCAGCTTCTCTCTTCCTCATCCCCCTCTTCTGACTTTGCAGTCCGTCTGTCTCCTCAGTGCTCTGCAAGCAAAACAATTAATTCAATTCAAATCAACAACAACACGGTCATTTTTTAAAAGGCTTCTGTAGTCATTCTGTTGGTGGTTGTCATTCTAGATGTCTGCTATAGAACCTCCAAAAAGGTCATTGTAAAATGTTTTTAAAATAATAAAGTGTAATCTACAAAAGTGTACAAGATCTCCCAAGATTTTAGGACTTCAAAATAAAAGCCAAACCTTAATATATGTATGTATATATGTATGTATGTATATATGTATGTATGTATGTATGTATGCATGTGTATATATATATATATATATATATATATATATATATATATATATATATATATATATATAACATATATATAGATATACACAATACAAATATAGAAATAAATATACCCATAATACATACAATATATAATATACAACATATACTAATAAAGAATAGAGAACATATAACATATAACAATAATACCTACATATAAATATACATATAGATAACACCACATATATATAAATAATAAACATATAT
>NC_044200.1:206937-256468 GCF_900880675.1 Sparus aurata | reverse complement strand
TATATCTAAGATATATATATATACACATATACACATATATATATACACATATACACATATATATATATATATATATATATATATACATACTATTCCTGGTCAAAATCAAGGGTTTAAGATTCAAAAAAGTGTCATAGGTTGTTCAGAAAAACCCCTCGAACTTGACAGATTTTTTTTGGCAGTTAAAGTTTGGCTTTTATTCTGAAGAATTTGACGGAATGATTTCCAATGGTCCTAATGCTATGTTCCACAAAGTGTCAGAAAGTTATACTCCGAGTATATAAGTTAACTGTTACAGAACAACCCCTCAGGCCAATGTTCCAATTAATAATCATCTCTAAAGGAAAGGACTGAATTTTTTCTTTGACGCAGTATCCCCCATCTGTCTCATTCTTCTTCTCTCCTGTCTGTATTCTACACTGGTGTGTGTCGTCTCTCACCACTGTCCCTTGGCAGCCGTGCTCCTCCGCTGCTGTGAGATGCTGTAGATCTCCTGCAGCTGTTTCTTCTGGTCATCGCTGAGCGGAGCTGTCAAACACTGGTACCAGGCTGTATCAGTGTTCTGGACCCCTAACATGCACACATAAGGCCAAAGTGAAATGTTACAGTGTAGAATTTTCATACAGATACAGTAGCGATGGAAAGATAAGAAGATTAAGTGGTTAGTTCAATTGACAGCAAATGAATGGAAAAGTAAATTTTCCGGTTGCAGATTCTCAAATATAAGGAATTACTGCTTTCCTTTGGTTGACATGACTGTAAACTGAAAGTGCTAGGCTTGGCTAGAGAAAGGTATTCATAACATTAGGAGATACATATACCGGTAGTTTGTGGAAACAGAGACGTGAGCAGCTCAGATACAAACAAGGCAGCATGTAAAGACAGCACAGAGAAGAAAGGTGACTCACGGAGGAGGGCGGAGGTGAAGAAGCGATACTCGTCCTCTCCATTGTCGTAGTCCAGAGGCGTGCTGTACTCTTCCAAAGGCGTTCCCTCAAAGCCGTCGTCATCCCAGTAATCATCTTCATCTTCATCATCATCCTCGCCACCCTGGCCTGGCTGCATGCTGGACTGCTGCTGCATGGCATTACGGTTCTCATTCACCTCATCTTCATCACTGGGAATCTCCTCTGCCCAAACACAAAATAATATAGTCCTCAGGATCAAAGCCCTTATAACGTGCTATTCTCTCTGGCTATTCTGAACTTTTTACACAAAGAGAAATAATTTCTTGCTGCAAAAGCACTCAGAATCACATTAAGATATTTATATCTCTACAGATTCAAGTGTTTTAAGAGCAGAAAGGTACTAATAAATTAGACCTTGGTATATCTGTTTCTGTGCTAGTTAATTTTCCAACTGCAAGCTCAACTTTAAGTCCTCACTTAGAAACTAAATGCTAGTGGGTGCTGGTGGATTTTTTGAGTGAAATGTAAATGTGTACAATCAGGATTTAGTCCCTGGATGTCAATTACCACTGCAGTAGTCACTGGTATTTATCGCCCCGGCTCGGCTGTTATGTAAATGTTACACCCAAGTGAAAACGCTAACTTAATTATGCTATGACGTATGTTGGACTTAAGGACGCTGGCCTGCATATAACTTTTCGTTCAGTCAGCTCTGTTTGAGAGAGAGACTGAAGTTAAAGATATTTAAAAGTAATGTTTGTGGCTTCCATGTGGTCTGAGTCTGTTAGCTGTCTGATCAGTACTGCATATGTGCAACTCAACAGAGAGCAAAAAGAAGCAAAATGTCTGAAGATATCTTCAGTTATCAACTCCAGAAAAAAAGACATCATTTCAGAATATTATTGATTAAGAAATATCAAAATAAGCTGAACTTCTTCCTGGTCTTGTCTGATGTGGGTTATGATCTGTTGCTTCCTACTGTTCTCTGTTTTACCATTGCATAGGTGATGACAAACTTCTGGCAATGGGAAAAGAGTCACACCTATTTCTTGCAGGTTTCCAGTGAGTAACAATACACAGTTAAACAGCAGTACAAACTATGATCTAAATATAATCATCGAGTTGAAACAACATTTCAGAAATGTGTGTTTGACTTGGTATGGTGTAGATGTGTTGTCGGGGGTCTCCACCTCAACTTCACCCTCTATCTCACCATAAAGACATTACATTTCATCTCCAAGCTTCTACAATGTCTTACAACACTGCAAACAAAATTACGAGACCAGGGAAAGGAAAGAAGCTTGACAGTGGCTCTGGAGAAGAAGATCAACTACAACAACCGCAGGCCTCCAGAGCCATACTTAGTGTTAAGTCACCAAATGGCACTTTAATGACTGATCCTGAAAACAAACTAAAAATGTTGCAGATCTTTATGTAGAGCTGCACCTAACATTTTTTTTTTAATCAGTTTATCTATTGATTACCTTTTTGATCAATCAAATAACCTATTGATTATTTTTTGGACTAATCTAATTATTATTTTTTCATTACTCAATTCATATAACAACAGATTTACCAAAAATAACATTTTAAAACTTTATATTTCAATATTTTATTAAATCATCCTCAATCATCAACAAACTAATATTACAAATTATGCACTATTATTCCCCATGAAAAAATAGCCCAGTCTTAACTGGTAATCTGTGTAATCCTCATATATATATTACATCTGGCTGGGAACAAAAAGTAAACAGGACTTTTACATGTTGTGTTGGCCAGTCACATATGATGATTATCAGCAGGACATGTTATTTAGCATGGATAAAAACTACAGAGTTAAGTTTCACTTCTACTTCGGTTCAGTCTCGTCCCCCAGTGCTATATAACATGCTATCCCCACAAACACAGCAATGATCTGCCTCATCCTGGTTGTTTATGGTTTATTTTTAATCCGTTGATGAGGACAGATGCAGCACCAGCTGCGACCCTTAAAGTGATTTCGTCATATTGCCAATATCATTGTTGCCCATGGAAAATATAATTCTTGGAAAAGTTTTGGCCAACAGACTAAGAGTACATTTGTTCAATTATTCATCTAGATCAAACTGGCTTTATACTAGGTAGACATATGTACTTAAATCTGCGTTACCTGTTTTATATTTTTTATAAAAGGAGGCTGTTGTTTTTCTTCGGTAGATCTATTTAATGAAGTCTGACCCATTTGCAACCGATGTAACGCTTTTAGGTTATACAGTAAACTGTACACATACTGGAAAAATACATTTCATTGTTTTTCAGAAGCCTTTTGGAAGCAATGGGAACCAACACTCACATTGCTATTCATGGAGATACTAGTTCCTAGTCTCAGGCAAAGAAGTATGAAAAACAATGTTTTGTTTGGAATGGTGTTTGCAAAAAGTTAATTCTGCGTGAGTGGAAAATGGAAGCTGTTCCCACGTATGATATGTGGATTTTATGGTGATGACAGAGGAGATGTATTTGATAAGATCTGGGACCCAGTACTGACATTTCTTCAGGGCAAAGACTGATGTCTGTGTCTATTCTGAAGCACCTTGCTGTACATACTGCTCTTTATATACTTCTGTCTCCTTGCCTACTGCCTTGGCATGAAAAGTATGCCCTGGTATGTAGGTGTTGTAGCATCAGGGGGCGATAATGGAAGATGGATGGAAAAAGGTTCAACAAATGTTGTATAAAGAACCAGAAAGTCCATGTAGGATGGAGTTCAGGGTTCGGTGATTGGTTCAGTCACATTACTGGTAACCAGGACACTGAGGTCGTAAACAAGCAAATTATTCAGTCTGATTATCCACCTTGCTTTATTTGGGGGTAAAACTGCAAATAAGCTCAATGTGCAGAAATGTGGATGCGCAACATTTTAGGACAAAGCTGAAGCAGCTGCAGCGAATGGATAGTTTGGGTAATTTCATCATTAGCCTCAACTTTTACTTACAAATAAGTACGACTAACTTCTTGAGATGTTTCCAACCTGTCTGATTGTGTTCCTTTCCCTTATTGGACTCTGTTGTAGTGCAGTGTTTCTTCCCATTTGGGCCTATAAAAATGTAATGCTTTTTTTCACAAATATTCTCTATATTCTCTCTTATGATCATAATATCCTCGATTTAAAAAATCATCCATCATAAAAAACACAAGAATCTTTACAAAGGAAGGGTTTATTGCAAGATTATTTAATTTAACTGCATTCGTTTAGATGTACTTACCTGATAAACTAGCAAACCTAGTCTAGTCTACTGATTACAAGAAAACAAAGCTTGGTATTGTAGGATCTATGGTAACTTAGCAAATGTGTGAGCTCTTTATTAATCTATACTCCCAATGTGATAAATCATCTGACAACATTGACCACACTAACACTTGGAGATTGTTCTGTTACTTGACATTTCCTCTGTGACATTGTTATTTTATATCCTTCCCTCATGACTGAAAGCATATTTGAAATACGAATACGTTCAACTTTCACTGGAAGAAAATGTAAGCTGCTCTATTAGTGACTACACCATTCTTAACTATTTAATATGGTGAGATCAATGCATTTTAAATACCAGGCTGCAGGAGAAAGCCTTAGACGTCACCGCAGCACTAAGTTAATTTATCAGTCTGCCCCACGAGCAGTCGACAAGGTTTGGGAATCTAATGCCTTTACGCTTGACTGAAGCAGAGTACAGCCAGTGCGGGTTGAGAAAATAAATGTGGTGCAGTTAATTTGAGCTAGGGCTTAGTGAGGGCAAGTGGTGGAGGATCCAATGTTTGCAAAAATGAAGGATCACATATCATTATCATCATTAAGTCAATTTCCTTTTTCCCTTTTCTTTCTACACTCTGTCCTCATCCTGCTGTGCTCTTCAGATCTTCACTCACCGTTCTGGTCTTCATCCTGTACCCCCGCACGAGCCAGCAGGTCTGGTTTGTTGACAAGGCGGGAGGCGTAGAGGTGTTTGAGGCCAAGGAACAGAAGCAGTATGGAAGGGACAATCTGGGTGGCAACACCCTCCAGCACTGCTGGCCGGCTTGGCAGCTCTATCAGCACACTTAGGCCGATGATACACATCTTACGGTCATGGAGCCTGCGGAGTAGATCAGAGGATTTCATGTTTGAGTGTCAGAGCACGAGTGAAGATCTGGTAGGCTTTGCTTAGCTCTTAAGAGTGGAATGGGGAAACAGTTAGCCTGGTTCTGTCCAACATTCACAACAAATACACCACCCATTAGTTACAGTTTTTCTCAGTCGCTTTGGTGCTTTTCTCAGATCAGAATGAAAATTCTCATAACTATTAGTTCAACCTCCACAACATTTAGTCATTTGTGCACATCATAGTAGCAATTTCTCCTTCCTCTGAACAAATTGCAAATGCTTTTGGACATGTATCAGTTACTTTCTTACAATTCTCTGCTGTTTTATAACATTATCATTTGCTTATGTCATGTCAGTCAAAATGAACTATACTAATGGATGCTGAATAGTCGCTCCCAATAAAACTAATAGTTTTCATTTCATTGCTTGAGTCATAACATACAAAATTGTTGAACTAGTTATCAAATTCTGTCAAGCAAATTTTATACTGTTCTTTATAATTTTTTCATGGAAATGTCTCCTAAATTGAACAATTGCTCTCAGGTGAACACTCACGAGGAGGTATGTGAAGTACTAGTTGTAACCAATGACAAGCCACTTGTTCACAGTCATTCATATCAGGGATGAATCCCATGAACCCTCACTTGGGAAGCATATATGAACCGAGCAGGACATAGTGTGTACCATTTCTACAATTCTGTGACACAGAAAGGAAAGGTCAGTATCGTGGAAGAGGGGTGAGGATGCGGGGAGGAAGGGGAAGGGGACAAAACAGGGGAAGAGGGAGAAGAGGCCAAATACATAGGCAGATTCCTAATGAAATTAGGGCTTCAGTTGTGGACCATGTTGTCAATCACGGCCTCACAATGCCTGAGGCTGGTCGGAGGGTGCAACCAAATGTTGGAAGAACCACTGTGATTTCAATCATTCAAACATTTCGTAGGGAGAACAGGTATGTATAGTATTGGACAGTAATCCAACATTTCATTATATGTCATGTTTACTATACATTACTGTAATTTTACTCTGCACCACATAGGATTGAAAGACAACCTCGCAGAGGTGGAAGAGGGCTGTCTGGATGTGCCAGAATGATTTACCTATGTTCAGTTACAATA
Source organism: Sparus aurata (assembly GCF_900880675.1). NCBI lineage: Eukaryota > Metazoa > Chordata > Actinopteri > Spariformes > Sparidae > Sparus > Sparus aurata. Next base: position 250,322 of record NC_044200.1, on the reverse strand, counting down.
TGTACTGTTATATTGTTCACATTTGTGCACAGCTCTACCAAAAGGGTGCTTCTTATGCTTGTTCTAAATAAGTGACTGTAGTGTATTTTTCTTTTGCACAGTGCTGTAGAATTGCAAAGAGCATATACAGTAAAAATGTGAAACGTACGTATTCAGTGTCTTGTACTCACTTACTCCCCTAACTACAGCAATGTGTAACTTTACTGTAGTTTTCAAATGGCTGTACAAGTAGTGTATAGTGCTGTCTTGAGCATTTTCAGGTAGTGTCACCGAGTTCTGACCTTTTCTTTGCATTGGAAAACTGAGAGAATAAACTGTCATAATGAAAACATTACAAAGCCATTTGACTGTCTTGTTCATAAACGATGGTGTCAAGACTTCTCATTTTGATGACACTGGCAGTTTCATTGACATGAATACTTGCTTTTGAAGAATGGACTATCCATTTTGAGCAAGTGATGTGCTTTAACAGGTTATCCACTAGGTTTTGCAGTTTGCACTAATTGTTTTGAGAAATGCACTAACTGCTGTGCAAATGTTAATAGTGATGTGAGAAAAGCACCAAAGCGACTGAGGAAAAACTGTAACATGCTATACCTAATTTGTTTAAAAAAGGGCGGGGCCATAAAACGATCTGTGTAATATTCATTATTAAATCTTCCACAATAACGCTGATACATTTATGACATTTATTTTCGATACGGTTATTCGAGTCGTTTTTTGTCTACCGAGAAAACACTACACCAACAGCCAATCTCACAGCAGGGAAATAAATGCATGTGGTTGATACATATTTCCGGCCCCTCCAACTCAGCAGATCTGGTAACACAACCCAACAGCTTTCGTTGTCTCAGAAGGTAACATCCCAAAGAGACCTCCGAAAGCATGAGTTTGCGCTGTCATGCTAGCATCAGCCTCCTCTCAAGGGGCTAACAGCACAGCCTTACTGCTTCTACTAGTCAAACTTTAATTCAACAATCAACAATTGTGCTGCTTTTTACATCTGCCAGTACCCCATACAAAGACATAACCAGTACAATTACATACAAAATCGATTTAGTACGATTAGTATTTAAATACGCCTGTTCAATTGCTTGTTAACACAAATAGCTAATCAGATGTGGTCAAGAAAACTTGCTGAAGTTCAAACTGAGCATCCCCATGGGTAAGAAAGGGGATTCAAGTGACTTTGAACGTGGCATGGGTGTTGGTGCCAGACGGGCTGGTCTGAGTATTTCAGAAACTGCTGATCTACTGGGATTTTCAGGCACAACCATCTCTTTACAGAGAATGGTCTGAAAAACAGAAAATATCCAGTGAGCGGCAGTTGTGTGGACGAAATGCCTTGTTGATGTCAGAGGTCAGAGGAGAATGGGCAGACTGGTTGGAGATGATAGAAAGGCAACCATGACTAAAATAACCACTTGTTACAACCAATGTTTGCAGAATACCATCTCTGAATGCTCAACACGTCGAACCTAGAAGCAGATGGGCTACAGCAGCAGAAGACAACACCGGGTGCCACTTCTGTCAGCTAAGAGCAGAAAACTGAGGCTACAGTACACAGGCTCACCAAAATTGGACAACATAAGATTGGAAAAAACATTGCCTGGTCTGCCACGAAGAATTAAGGCAGTTCTGAAGGCAAAAGTGGGACCAAACCGGTACTAGCAAGGTATACCTAATAAAGTGGCCAGTGATTGTGTGCCAACTACCCAAAACAACTTTGTAGCTGTACAAAAGGCTACATTTTTTTAAGCCCTTGTACCTCATTGTTTTGGATTTACAGCACACTTGTACGATTCAGTCTCACCACTCTCATGAAGCTTATTACCAGGCCAAACAACCAAAGTGAACTACAACCTGTAGTCGTCTACTCTGCAGGTCCTCTCAGCTTCATGAAGCCTCTCTTAGCATCTTGTTTTGGGTTTCTGACAGCAGAAATCAGTCTCCCGTAATTGAAGCCCTCCCTCACCCAAGAAAGAACTCAGTGTCGTTCATCCACTGGTTGATGAAGTGGGCAGTGATGGGCTGTGGGTTGTGTTGGAAGTGCATGTTGTCCAGAGTGTGGATGAGCAGGGCTGGGTTGTAGTACAGAGCAGCGATGGCCACCTGCAGGCACATGGTCCTTAGCTCGCTGGACTTCACCCCACGCATCAACCGCTCCAGAACTGCCTCCACAAACAGAGGGATACACTGCAGGTAGGAAACACATAGACATCAGGCTGCTGTTACTCCTACAGTTGAAACTCGGAGTCGGACCACTGTGAAAACTTTAACTCTGCAAAAGTGACACAGACCTCCAGCTTCATGTAACACTGCCCATAGCCAGTCTAGTGATTTGAGCAAGAATCAAGTTCTGTACTATTTGAGGAAGTTTCTGACCTGGTCAATGCCTCGGCCTCTGCACTGCAGGATGATGACCTCCAACAGTTTGGCAGCGTGACACTCTGCGTCCTCACCTGCGTCTATTGTCAGCACCTACAGTGGGTCAATGGTCAAATTAGTTTAACAGTCAATACACAGCAACAGCACCACTGTAAAAACAGGATCTTGGTCCATTGTATCTTACTGTGAGCAGAATTTGAAGACATTTATGGGCTGACCTTTTTGCACATGCTGTAGATGACCTCTAAATGCTTAGGGTTGGACAGGAGCATGTCTGTATCCACCGTAACATAGTTGTGCAAGAGAGGCATCATATCTGTAAAATAAAGACGCAAATGAACATTAACAATAATTTTTGGAGAATGAAATTTTAGCCAGATCAGCCAGAATTTGACAGCAGCTCACCACTGCATCAGACTTTTGACACTTTTAGTATGATAAGTTTACTTTTCCAGAAACCAACAAAAAGTCTGCTGGACTGGAAGCCATAATAAGCAAGAGCATGTGCATGTGCATGTGCATGTGCATGTGCATGTGCATGTGCATTCACGCATGACACACCTGTGAAGTAATCGAAGCAGTCGTGCTGAAAGACCTCGTACAGGACGCCCAGAAGCTGCCACATCTGGGGGGAGATGGTCTGACAGGTGAGGCCGAACGCCAGCGATAGGATCTCCTCGTAGAACTCTGCAGAGGAAAGGAAAGGACTACTGATGACTAACATGCACGCACACACTTTCACAACACACCCTGTATTACCTCACCTAGAGGGGGAAATGTGAAATGACAGGTGTTTCTACTGTAGATGTGGTACATGTAGGCAGCAGTATGACATTGTGATATAGGCGGTAAAATGGGAAATATAGAGAATAACACAGTGTACGTTGTGAGGTGTACAATGAAGTAGCTACCCGAGCAGACATAAATTTACAAAAACAGTATTTAAATAAAAAAACATAAAAAATGTTCAAGCATATTCAAAAAGTATATTTTTTTATGCTTTTAAAATAAGAAACATTACATGTTACCAGAGCAGGGTTAACTGTGTCAAGAGAAACACACAGGACATCTATTTCAGAGATGAGATGATATAGTATTTCGAACAGAAGACAAGAAGCGCGGAAAGTTCTGTAAAAATGATTATGATGAGTCCATGTCTGGAGCAGCAAGCCAAGGTGGGGTGGTGTTAGAGGCTGTGTTATTGAAAGAAAAATGCTAAGGAAAATGAAATGTTCACTTGCAAGACTTGCTTCAGGGAAAATGTGTTTCCCGAATAATAAGTAAAACAGGCCATCGGCACACAGTAACAATGACATTTTGAGTGAAACATTTTTCATCTAGATGGAGTGATGCGATTACAACTACAGAACCAAGTCCTCAAAGATCTATGACACTGGACAGACTGTGTCAAGAGAAGTGCAGAGAAACATGACAAATGGATTGCACCCCTGGCTGTTTCCATTCAATATTTGCCAAAATCTTCCAATATCACAGACTTTATCCATAGCCAAGGCCGAAATGTCGGTTTAACTATAGCAGCAAACGCTACATGTTAAATGGAATCAAACTAAGTAAATAACACAAACAACGTTTTATAACTCTGCCTTTAACTGTCTTTTTTAATGTTATGTTGTTGTTGTTGTTGTTGTTGTTGTTGTTGTTATTATTATTATTATTATTATTATTATTATTATTATTATTATTATTACTGTTGTTATCATTATTTAATTAATCAATTAATTATTTTTTTAATTATGTATATTACTATTATTATCGTTATTATTATTATTTATTATTATTATTATTTTTCTTTTTTTTTCCTCATTTTTATTTTTTTTCTTACTGACCTAATCATTTGTTTTCCTCCGAGAAGACTGTTGGTTATGAGAGGGAGGGAAGGTATTTTATAACTGTTGTTGTGTTCATTGTGTATTGTTTACTGGAAAAAGAACAAAACTCAATAAATAAAGTTAAACAGGAACTTGATATACATAAATCATCTGACTTAATGCTGCTTTACTTAGCAAAGTGTTCAGTAGCTCTACATTCCAGCAGTAATTATAGAGCATTTGGTCAGTAACATGTCTCTTCTTCCAATGCTTACACTAAAAGAGAAAAAGATATTTTCTGATATCCCTGTGCACTTTATCCAATTAGGACAGAGAGCCTCATAAACAGACGGCCCTGTCTCTTGTCAACAGGCAGAGAGAAGGACCCTCCTGTGATGGTGGAAGGGGAGTGGGGAAAGCTATCAATTCCAGTGCCTGCTTTTACCCAGTGATAGCTTACACTACTATATATGCCAAGTGAAGAAAAATGATATAATGGTGAAACATGAAAACATCACTTTCTTCTTACAAAGAATGGAAGAAACTGAGACTCTTAATTATTGAGTTTTTGAAAAGGAAGAAGAACGACTGGACTAAAAAGGTGAGACCTCTGTTCTGCTGTATCGATTTGGATAATCTGTCTAAAAAGTGTCTATAATGAGTCCAACAGTGTTATAGGAAGACGTGATGTCAGGAAGCTGGTGTGGTCTGTAAACACCTAAAGTGCCAACCCTCCTATCTGCCGAGGGAATTTACAGCCATTCTGTTTTCCCTGTCTTTATTCCTCCTACTCCCAACAACAACGACAGAAATGAGGCACTCACCAAAATGTATCATGCCATCAGTGAACAACAGACGGCCCATTCAGATGAATTTCTGATTCTGGCTGGGAATTTCAACAATGCAGACCTTAAGGCTGTGCTTCCAAAAATACACCAACAAGGGGAAACAACACACCGGACCTGGTTTACACAACCCTCAAAGCGTACACGGTTTCTCTAACCACATCAGCCAGTGCGTTTACATGTTAGGAAAAGTCAGACTATTGTGTTGTTCGACTGAAACCCAACTTTTAAAATCCATGTTAGCCCGACTGAAATCAAACTAAAATAGAATTTCTTAAAGCTGGACAAAAACGGGCGCACAGGTGGTCGAGTGGTTAGAGCGCATGCCACATACACAGCCGACCCTGGTTCGATTCCGGCCGGAGGTCCTTTGCTGCATGTCACATCCCCCTCTCTCTCCCATATTTCCTATCTGTCTACTGCTTAATAAAGGCATCCATGCCAGAAAAAAATCTTTAAAAAAAAAAAAAAGCTGGACAAAAACACCCAGTTAATGTTGTTGGAAGTTGATTTAATCTTTCGTATATATGGCTCTGTTGGACCTGAACTGGCCTCGGCATTATGCGCATATTATTGCCGATATTATCGGCCGATTTTTGCGTTTTTTTACGTGTATCGACATCGGCCGATGCGGGCTGCTGCGTTTGCCGATCTGGCATAATTTACAGACAGGCGTCCACAGGCAGCTCCGTGTTGCTGGAGACGCTGCAAGAAATGGCAGAGCAGAAAACCAATCCAGTGTGGCAGCATTTCACAGAGCACTGTTCTACCTCACCTGTTTTTAATATTTGTTAAATATTGTTTACTTATTCTACCTCACCTTTTTTAATTTCAGTAAATCTTCCTTTTTTTTTTAATTGAGACTCGTAACATTTGTTATCATCATTGTGTAATTTTTATGATGTAAATTGAGGGGGCAAAAGTAGTATTGTCTCCAAATATCGGCTCAAGAAAATCGCCAGTCCGTATCCGTAATTATCGGTATCGGCATCGACCCTAAAAAGTCCATATCGGTCGATCCCTAATCAATACAATATATATTATGTGGTGTACAGCAACAAAAAGTCATACATGTATTCATCATTCACTGTACAGCCCATTTGCTGCTTCTTAACTTGTTTGGTATGAGATGTCATAGGTCAATGAAGGTCCAGTAGCAACTAGCTGGGACATGTTTAAGCAGGTGGCCACATACAGCCAAGAAAATCAACATAAATCACCACGCAGGCTAATCAGAAGCCATGGCTGACAGGGGAGGTCCACAGGCTCCTGAGGGCCCAAAACACTGCCTTCAGAACCGGTGATGCAGACAGTTTGAGATCAGCCATGGTGAACCTGGCTTATCTCTATTTAAGGGACATAAGAGACACAAGGAGCCTTTGGCTATCCATCTGCCATTTGAAGTAGAGAATACAGTATGCGATAAAGATGGCAGATATGTGTTTGTGGCAGGGAAGATAGATGGTGAATATATTACATTATTAAACATATACAACCCTCCGGAAGAAGGGACAAGTTTAATTGAGAAGATTATCGATTTAATTACAGTGCAAAGTAAAGGGATAATTGTGTTAGGGGGAGACTTTAACTTACTCATGAATGAAAAGATGGATTCACAAAGTAGCAGAAAACATAAGGCCCAAAAAGATGCTCAATTGATGAGAAAGTTTTCTAAGAACATGGGATTATTTGATGTATGGCGAACTTTAAATCCAATCTCAAAGGGATTATACATATTATTCCCCAGTTACAGGAAATTACTCAAGGCTTGATTATTTTTTTATGTTCTCTAAAGATTTACCAATAGTTAAAAATATTAAAATTGGACATGTATATCTCTCAGATCATGCACCCTTACAGATGACAGTAAAGAGTAGCATGAAGAAAAGTGCAGGTATCCGGAGGTTTAATAACTCTCTTATTTTAGAAAAGGAATTTAAAATAAAGATAATAATGGATTGGATTTGTATGGCGCTTTTCAAGTCACCCAAATCGCCTAACAGGGTTCCAGGTTCCATTCATTCACACTCATACTGGTGGTGGTAAACTACGATAGTAGCCACAGCTGCCCTGGGGCAGACTGACGGAAGCATGGCTGCCATTCAGCGCCTACGGGCCCTCCGACCACCACCTCAAACATACAGCAGTCATACACATTCACACGAGGCAAGGTGGGTGAAGGACACAACGACCAAGAAGCAGTTGGCCGGGTGGGGATCGAACCGCCGAACCTAGGCCGACCCGCTCTACCACCTGAGCCACGGTCGCCCCAGATAAGAAGTGTATTACAAGAATATATAAGTCACAATGACACAGAGAATGTAAATCCATTAGTACTTTGGGAAGGGGCCAAAGCTGTTTTACGGCCTTATTGAAAAACCTTATTGAGATAGCACAGAAAAAGAATCTACATGTGGCAATAGTTACCTTAGACGCTGAAAAGGCCTTTGATAAGGTCTTATGGCCTTATCTATTCAAAACCCTAAACAAGTTTGGTATACACGATAAGTTTATAAGATGGTTGAAAGCTATGTACAAAGAGCCAAACGCCAGAGTCAAGGTTAATGGGGTAATATCTGACTCTTTCAATATTTTTAAAGGTACTAGACAGGGAGATCCCTTATCCCCATTGATATTTGCATTATATATAGAACCACTGGCAGAACGTATTAGGTTAGAGCAGAAAATAAATGGCATTGACATAGCAGGAGTCAATCATAAACTGTCAATGTATGCAGATGATATAATAATCTACTTGTCTGATCCTGAACAGTCAATTGAAGCGTTGATGAATGTAATTGGGGAATTTGGAACCATTTCGGGCTATGCATTAAATGTTAATAAATCAGAAGTAATGATCATGGGGGGTACAATAAGTGATGAACTAAAACATAAATATAGATTTCATTGGGATGTGGAAAGGATAAAATAACAATGAATTTGGACAACTTGTTCGTAAAGAATTTTGATGAATTAATAAGCCAAATCAAACAGGACCTAAACAGATGGTCCATAATAATAATATCCATGAATATATTACCAAGATTTTTGTTTCTTTTTAAAGCACTACCCATATATATTGTCTCTAACATTTTAAAACTGTGGGATTCTATTATAAGGAAGTTTATATGGAATGGCAGGAAACCAAGAATTAAAATGAATTATCTTAAATTGTCAAAAGAAATGGGTGGCTTAGACCTTGCAAACCTGCGAGCTTATTATCAAGCAGCACAAGTAAGAAATGTTAAAATTTGGATGGGAGAATGTTCACAAACAAAATGGAGAGAGATGGAAATAAACAGTGGAGATATACCATTAACTGTTCTCCCTTTTTCCAAATACCAAAAAAATAAATACATTGAGAATGTAGACAATATATGGGTAGTTGCTACACTTAAGGTTTGGAGGGAAGTCTGCCACAATTTAAAATTAAATGAAGATGTCATTTTTTTTGTCATTTTTTTGAAAGAAATGGGCTGTGATCCAGACTTCTCTCCTAATAGAATGGACCAAACGTTTTACATATGGGCATCCAAAGGTTTATGTAAATTTGGACAAATGTTTGGGGATAAAGAAATGAAATCATTTGAACAGCTATCGTTGCAATATGGTTTACCCAAGTCTCATTTATTTCGATTCTTCCAAGTGAGAAGTTATCTTTTTGATGTTGTAAAAAAGAAATCTACTCAAGAAATATACCCCTTCATAAAATGCATGCTTAAGATGTATGACTGTGGTACTGAAACAAAACTCTTAACTAAATTAGTTAAAATAATACAAGCAAATTATCATGATAAACAAATGGATCTTAATGTAAAAAACAAATGGGAAAATGAAATTCCCTGCAATATCTCTCCAGTAGATTGGGAACAAATGTGTAAAAACATACATGAAACAACTAATTCAAACTGCTGGAAAGAATTTGCATGGAAGATTATAAATCGATATTTTAGGACACCCCAAATCCAAAGTAAATATAAAAGCAATGTAACCTCAAGCTGTTGGAGGAAATGTGGGGAGCAAATAGCCCACCACAGTCATGTATTCTGGTCATGTAAAGTTTTAGGTGGTTTTTGGGAAGACTCTGTTAGAGAATTGTCAAATATTTTTGGCATCTCTGTGAATAAAAATCCATTAGTTTTATTACTTAGAAAACTTCCAGAAAAGATTAAGAAGAATGATATATATTTGTTTTTAATAATAAGAATAGCATTAATTACACAAATTACAAGAAATTGGTTAAAAGATGACAACTTAAGTAATCCCAAATGGAAGGATCTTGTAAATGAGATATACGTAATGGAAATGAGAATTTGAAATCAAGTTCATATTTTTTTTAAAAGATGGGAAAAATGGGTAAGATATTTAACTAATAATACCTCTAATGATTTGTAAAATATGTCTCTCATAGATATTATATATATTTTGTCTCACCTGTCTTGTATACTTGTAATGAACTACATATTGCCTTTGTTTCTGAATACAGGCATATGCAATTGTAAGTAAGTACTCATGTGTTTGTTATGGTACCTAGTGCAGATATTTCTGAAAATGTATCCTCTGACTGAAACCTTATGTAATTATCTAATTAGTATTATTATTATTATTTATTTATTTTTTTCTTTACTACAATGTCTGATTATTTTGTAATGTGTTTTTCGTTGTCTGTCTGTTAACTGAAAGAAAAAGATGATACAAAATAAAAAAAGAATTCCCCATTCTTCATACCTAGGTGCAAAATTCAGATTTGAGCTACTATTGGTCAGGGTGACAGACCCCCCGCTGATCAGGTAGTCAAAACCCAGAGCATTCATTGTTCTCGCTCTCTCACTCAAAGCCCTCTACTCCTACAACTTTGGATCTTCAAGGGCTCCTCTCCACCTCCCCTTGCGGCGCTGCCTGCCTTCAAGATCCCTTCTTCTGGGCCCAACAAGCCGTGGAGAGCTGCATGCTGCATTGGCAGCAGGCCCAAAGAACTTCTCCTCACTGCAGCGACACGAGGTCCTGCTAATCTGAGGATCTGAGGAATACCAAGCAGGTTAGCACCGAGCTGCTATCCTTACACAGTAAAGGAGCGACCAGTTTCCTCCTCTGCCGACTTTCATCAAACCTTGCACAGCTTTGGAGCCCCAACTTTCTCCTGCAACCACCAGCACCTTCTCTTCAAAGACTGGTATCGTTGAACTGGGCTTAGATAGCAAACCAGAGCACAGCTAAGCACAGGACTTTAAACTCTGGTTGATGTAATGTGTTCAATTGATGTACTTAATTGGTAGTTTGCTTTCCTAGACGGCTAATTCGACATTAGTCGAATTATGTTTCACACAGACTCAGCGTCTCTGCATGCAACTAACCATCTTCTATAACCTGGCACCACGTCTCACACACACACACACACACACACACACACACACACACACACACACACACACACACACACACACACACACACACACACACTCCTTGAGGCTAGGGCATATCACACTCACATGTGATATCATTGAACGCCACTGTTTCTTTGTTCTGCCAGGCGCACACAAACAAACAAACAAAAACACACACACACATACACACACACACACACACACACACACACACACACACACACACACACACACTTGTATATAGTACATGTTAGTTAGATTGTGTGTTTCCATCTTTGTGTTAAATAAAAGACCTTGAACCTCCTTGCTGTCTATCTAATATTTTACAAGAGTGAATGTTGCCAACCTCTACACTATCAAGGACTCCAAAATCCTTCAACCATTACTAGCTGTTATGGTAAATTTGGTTGTAGTCATTAAGTTAATTATTAACCAGAGTTATAAACAGTTCAGTACATTTTTATGAGACTGATTGAGTAAAATTGCAATATTTTCCCTTCTTCAAGGGTGGTGATCTAATGCAAATTGGATCATATTATTTATCATAATTAATAATTATCCCAAATATTCATTAATTATTACTGGTATCCAAATTTAACCTAAATCCACCTTTTATTGTTGTTAAACACTGCTTAACTGGGCCTTTTGTAATGCAAGGCCCAACATCATGATGGCAGCGAGCAGCAACTCAAAACTGCAGTTTTTGAAAATGTCACTGCAGGAAAAACCTTTGGATGACATTACAGAATCAAAGCTACCCTCTACATACGTCTGTGGTATGAATTGGATTAGTTAGACAGTGTTCTTGCTCTCTGAGGAAAGGAAACAAGCATAATCGGATGTCCTCACACTGTGGGAGTAAGCAAGATAATTCCACATTTTTAGGATTAAGTGTGGCAAGCGTATGTCTGTGTGTGTTTGTGTAAAAGTGTTTATGTAAAAACAATGGAATGCCCGCGCACACACACCTGCCATACCTATGATGGGCTTCTGCAAGACCAGGCCGATCACCTGTAAACAGATCTCCTCCAGCTGCTGAGTGATCTAAGAGGGAGAATGAGAACACGATGAATGCATGTTCACAAGGATTTTCTCTGACTGCTGTGTCTGTGTGTGTGTGTGTGTGTGTGTGTGTGTGTGTGTGTGTGTGTGTGTGTGTGTGTGTGAGTGAGAGAGAGAGTCAGAGACCTCCTTGTGGTCTTCCATGACAGTGAGGATGGTGTCGATGGTGCTGAGAATGCCTAAGGCCATGACGGTCTTGTCTTCATTCTCCTCGTACTCCTCACTCTGAAGGACCCTGGTAAAGATCTCCGCCTGCACACGTATACAGGCTTTAGGTTAACATTATATATTTTACAGTTACAGACAAAGAGATACAAACACAGACCTTGGTGTAATTAAACTATTTTAAGGTCCCAGATAGTAGAAAGTGAGATTTACACTCTTTTTTCGAGCAGAACAAGGTGTTCGATAAATACTGTAATATATCAAAGCATTAGATTTATAAAGAAATGCACATAAATGAGCTGTCATGACTTCTGTAAAGCTGTGATGTCTCTATACAGTCACTTCCTCAGTCACGCCCCCCAGCACAAATATGGTTGTTCATGCGGAAACATAATGGTCAGTGCCTGCTTAGGCCTGAGAAGCTGACAAATCAGAACACACTGGTCTTTTTGGGCGCAGAGCCTTAAAGCGACAGGCATTAAAATGAAGCATTCAGACAGAGGGTGAACAGAGGTGCTGCAGCTATGGGCAGTGTGATATAAATAATGTGTTTTCAGAAGTTTAAAGCATGTCAGCATTATCAAGTCAACACCCAAAATAAATGTATAAACCTGAAAATAAGCATAACATGAGGGACCTTTAAGGCTTTGTCACACATGAATTGGTAAGATATGTGTTGTGTCAATACCAGGTTCTGGGTCATGTCCACAGCAATGGCGGCCACCTCCTGGTTGTACTCGCAGATCATCTTTTGAATGACGTTGGTCAGGTCATCGTTCTCCGTCTCTTTCACCACATGCAGCAGCTCCTGCATGATCGGACGGATGTACGGCCTGATGTACAGCTTGGCTACACACAACACACACACACACACACACACACATACATACACACATACACACAGAGTAGGTGTGTGTGTATAAGTCCTACTTTAAACTTTAAAAGACTGAATAGTAACATCCACATCTCTTCACAGACCTACTAAGTGCTGTTGGCAACTGGACATGTTTCAGTTTCTTGAAAGAGAAGGAACTGAAGTGCATCAGAGGAAAACTAAAAACCTATTGCTTCCCAAAGTGGACCTTTGTCAAAACATCTCAAAGATCCAGAGCCCACAGAGAGGTGAGGACAGGAAAATGGGATCCATTGCAGGAACATCTGAGAAATCCCATGCACTTAGTTAGAACTGAAGACGACGCTTGGATGAGAGGTGAAACCTTTTCAAGAAACTGAAACACGTCCTGCTGCCTACAGTACAGCACTTAGAATTACCATGACCTGAATGACTTAGAGCCTTCATCAACATCTTCACAGACCTTGTTCCTGGTTGCTGACCAGCGTCTGCAGAGCGATAGCGGCTTCTACCTTGACAGGCATCTCTTTGTCCTCGATTAAGTCCTGTTTGACCAACTCAACAGCGTTCCTCAGCACCAGCTCATCATGGAAACGCAGTGGGCTGAAACAGTGGAGCACCCAGCACGACTGCAAAAACACAACAGAAGCAGATACATGTAGAAGCAGCAATCAATACAACACCCAGATGTGACTCATCTCACTCCATCCACTGTGATTTTTCGTCTCTGAAACCACCGCTGCTGCTTTCAGTGCTGCCCCACCAGGCGTGTCAGGGTTGATTACAATACATTTGTAATGATGAAGAGATTAAAACACAGACTCACATTAACTGAATGGACCACCCAACAGGACTGTAGGGAGGAGAGCCAGTGGAAAAGTTAAAGCTGTAAGAAACAGTCCTTTCATTCCAAAAAGGACTACAACTATGTCAGAAAGAAAATAGAGGATGCAAAGCAAACAAAATTCTGCATGAGTCCAAATGTTTGGCTTCCTGTAGAAAAATGCTCCCCAAGGATGCTAAAATTTCAATGTATGCAGATGACTCGACAATATATATAGCAAAACCCACAATTGATGAACTTAGTAGTGTTTTAAATCAGGAACTTCAAGCAGTGGTGACATGGATAACCAACAATAAGTTAGTTCTTAACATTGCTAAAACAAATAGCATTGTATTTGGGACAAAAATTATGTTAACGAACGAGCCGAAACTGAGGCTATATGTAAATGATGTTACTGTAGAATAAGTGCAAGAAACCAAACTTCTAGGAATAATATTTGACAATAACTTAACATGGTCTAAACGCATTGAGAAAGTAATAAATAAAATGGGCAAGAGCCTTTCAACCATAAGGAGACGCTGGGATTTTCTACCTTTAAACGTAAGGGAAGTGTCATCAAAAGCCTTGTGTTATCACACCTAGATTATTGCTCAGAGGTTTGGTCGTGCGCTGCCACATCATCTTTTAAAAAACTGCAAACAGCTCAGAATAAGGCAGCACGATGTTTACTTTGTTGTCCATATCGAACTAATGTTAGCAAAATGCATAATTGTCTTGCTTGGTTGAATGTAAAGAACAGATTTATTGTTTCATTACTTACTTTTATTAGAAAAATATCTACATCTAAACTGCCAAGGGTTCTATACAAATGTCTGTCTTTCAGTTTGGATAAACATGGTTATAATACGAGGCATGCTACAGAAGGTAGATTTACTCTACCTAAAATGAAAACAAACAAAATGAAAAGTACGGTAATGTACAGAGCCATGGTTTTATGGAATGCTCTGCCAGGACATATTATTCAAGAGAACAACAAATACAGATTTAAAGAACTATTGAAAGAGCATTTGTTACCCAAACAGCTCTCGGTGTCTGTTGATGTTTAGTGGAGGCTAATTGGTACAATCAATTTGTAATTTATTTTTATTTTATTTTATTTATTATTGTTATTGTTGTTATTGTGTTATTATTGTTATTATTACCATCTTTTTTTGTGTGTGTGAGTATGTTTGTTTGTGTGGTGTAATGTGTTCTCTGTGTTTGTGCACTGCAGTGAAAAGATTATGGTGTTGGGTATGGACTCCAGGAAGAATAGCAATGGCTTTGCCAAAGCTAATGGAGATCCAAATAAAAGATAAAAGATAAATAAGGCTTTGCACCAAAGGCTCATGTTGGCACCCTTACTTTAACAGAATTAAGCCACACTCGTGAAGGTGGACATTAAGACCATATGTGACAGTGACAGCTATATAGTCATTTCTTCAGCAGCAACATAGCGCCATCTGCTGAAAAAACTGTACTATTTCAAGTCACAAGTGAAGTCTACCTGTATATGGAAAGCACCTGGCTAAGCATCAAAACTCTCTTCTCAAGTGCTTTCTGTTCCCAATTTATCATACATTACATTACATTAGTATGTCTAATTTTATTATGGTCAACCTTTAATACCTTGTTAATACCTGTAAACATCTCCATTCTCAAACACGATTTCAGGAAAGTTCAATCAAATCCCTCAGAACAACATGATACTAAGTAACAGTAACTATTTTCTTAAGCTAATTTAAGTGTGCTCATGTGCTTGTTGTATTGTATATGGCATTAACCGCAGGACATGGGGCTTTTGTTGCCTATCGCACCCCTCTCTCTCCACACGTTACCTGTCTTTATTTACACAGAAAAGTCAAAGTGAAAGCAGAATGCTTTTAAGGGAGCTGAAAGCAGTAGTAGTGTCACTTGAAAAGACGGCCCTGAACGGATATGAAGCGTTGATGTTGAGTTGTCAGTTGTAGTTATGAGCAGCTGCAATTTGCAAAGCAGATGATGAAATGATAGTTCTCCCCCAAATCAATACTACATATTTTTCCTCTTACCTGTAGTGATCCATCTCTATTGTTTTGCTGCGAGTTCCTGAGATTTGTAAATATCGGCATTAGTGATGTCTGCCTTCTTTCAAATATAATGGAACTACATGGCACTCGACTTGTGGTGCTCCAAGTGCATTCCAAACTAGTACAACTACAAGTAGAAATTAGATAAAAAGGATGTATTACTGATTTCAGGGTGAAGTGCTCTCAACTTATTGTCCGTCATGCTCATGTCTCTCTCTCTCTCGCGGCCCCGCAGATAGCCCCCATGGAAGATTTTCCACTCGAGCAGTCTCAGGACGAGACCCTCCATCATGCCTTTAACCAAGTGATGAAAATTGATGGTTGCCAGGTCCACCCTGACACAGCACTCACTCACCAATATTTTGATGTCATTAGGGACAGATTATACAGAGCGAGTTGTGAAGCTCGGACAGAAGAAGAACTCACACAGTTGTTGGTGCTGAAAAGCCGTCAGGAAAGAATTTTCCAGACAGCTCACCACAACCCCATGGCGGGCCACCTAGGTTATGATGAATCACTGAACTGGATCATGGCCCGGTTTTACTGGCCGGACATTTGGGCGGACGTCACAGCGACGGCTGTTCTTTTTGTGTTTCTTTTTGTCTTTATGTTTAGCCCGTTTTCTGTCCGGAGCTGAGTAAACGACCAATTCACTAATTAACGCCGACTCTCTTTCTTCTTCGCCCCCATCCTGTGAGTGGTGGGGCTCACAGCAGTATACACACTTTATGGGTCCATAGGCTTTTCCAAATCACTGATGTGTCTGTGTGACATAGTATCAAAGTGAACAAAGACAACAAATAGTTTAGCCCAGTGAAGGAGGGGCGGAAAGGTTCTCTCACCCTGGCTCGCAAGTAACCCATAGGGGAGTTGAGCAGAGGGAAGACGTAATTTTGCAGCATTAGCTCCATCTGCTCTCTGTACATCCGTTTCTGTAGGATGAGCGACACACACACACACACACACACACACACACACACAGACAGCGATAATTATAATACATGAGGGGCAGTAAGAGGATGAAATATTAAATTGACTTTAAAGGCTCCATTGTTCTACAGGATATGCATATACAGAGGTGTATGTGAATGTATGTACCTTCAGCAGGAGCTCAGACAAAGCTCCAATGCAGTGCAGGGCCCCGTCCTTCCTACGGGGGTCAGCAGAGGGGTCCATCAGTATCTGGTGACAGAATTCCATCATCTGAGGAAGAACCTGCCAAAGGGGATAGTACAAAAGTTACATTTTTGAGGCTGCATTACAAAATCTCCACCAGAACATTTCATAAATGCTAGGAATGGGTGGCAAATCAAATATCACCAAACTTTAGACCAAATACCTCAACTTGTATTGCAACTGTACTGTAGGGATGTGTACTGATGTTTTGACAAAATAAGACGGTGAGTTTTCTGAACAATAATCATCCATAACAACTTACTCTCCACCAAGAAGGAAACAACCGATGTGCACTGGCGCAACCCCTAAAGGAGTGCATTCCAGAGGGTGGGACTAGCCACACTGAAGGCTCTGTCACCCATGGTGCAAAGTCTGGAGTGAGGAACTGAAAGAAGATGGGCACTGGAGGCACGGGGTCAGTGAGTTAGGGACCAGGAATGAAAGAGACTGGATAGGTAGTAAGGTGCCAACCCATTTAAAAGACTCAAAGACAAGAGAGAAAAGTTTAAACATTCTATGAAATTGAACTGAAAGTCAGTGCAGTAGTTGAAGGGTTGGTGTGATGTGCTCCCAAGACTGTGTGTGACAGAAGAGTCTTGCAGCCCAACTGGAGTCTTTTTAATCCCTGAGTTGTTAGACAAAAAAAAAATCAATATGCCAAAAATATGCCACCTATCAATTCATTTATAAATCAATAATCATTTACATTAGGAGTGCCTCTGTGCAGTGCAACGTGAGTCAACCTGCTTCGTTGCCTAGTAACGATGCGAGTACCGCTGCTGAGAGCGCGGGCATATATTCTGGGATGTTTAAGGTTTGTTAGCTAACCAACTATGGCGCCGCCGAGGAAAAAATAAATATCGCGGGTGACAGACAACTTAATATAAAGAAATTCTTCTGCCAGACTCCGGAGCCAAGGAAAATAGATGAAGGGAGAGTAACAGAGGCAACTCCAGAAAAAATGACAGGTGCAGGTGAGACGGAAGAAAGGGGGGCAGATTGCAGTGGAGAGGGGGGCTGCTCGAGGACTGTTACTGCCCCTGACACCGGTCCGACTGCCGACCCCTGTCCGGCGGGTGACCGCGGGCCTGGCCCGACTGGTAACGTTGACCCAGCAAAAAAAATACAGCTAAACACAGAACATCTGGCTGGGATCCCGAATGGCTTAATAACTATAACTACAGTCCTTGGTTGTACCACACTCCCCATGGTGAGTTTACAATTTGTTGTTTAGCTTATATTTTTGTTCTGATTAAGGAGCTTCTCTCTCTCTTTTTTTTTTTTTTTTTGGTAAGCAATAATTATGAAAATAACACAGACAATAGGCTAGTTTTCCCAGGCATTGTCAAAAGTATGTAACTCTGTTATAATACAATGAATAAAAAACGTATGTGTTTGTTAAAAAAAATATTTATAACTGATAGAATCTCAATTATGTGTAGGGATGTTTTGTCGCTAATGCCGTCAGCATAAGCAGCCCGTTAAAAGAGGACCATCCCAGAGGGTTTTCATTGAGATCCCTTCTGCAATGTACAGAAAAGATGTGCTTGATGCTCATGGGTTCAGACCACCACGCTGCAGCCTTTCAGGCCCATGCAACTTTGATTAAAGGTTAGATTAAGCCTAATGATTTCATTTAAGTGATATTATTCAGCAATATAGGCCTACAATGATTTTTAACGTAAATGTTTGTTATTGCTGTATTTTGCGTCTCGTCTGTTTAGGGTTTTTTCGGTGGGTACCACCGGGCCTGAAAAAAATTCTAGGGGAAACACTGTATGTCAATATCCAAATCAGTGCTGATTGTAAATGCAGTTTATTGAGGCAATAAAATCCCCAGTGTGTCTTGTCTCGACAAAGAAATTTGTGTTATTCAAGTTTTCTTGCTTACAGAGCCTGCCTACATGTATCAGGATTAGAACATATTTGATTTTAGTCTAGTCCTGCAGGTAGAATATTCCTAGACTGTTTATCTATCCACCTGAAAAATGTGAGTCCAATATTTACTCTTTTTTTAGCTCTGTTTGAATCTCCACCATTTACTGACAAAAATATCTGTGTCATCAGCTGCCAAATGCCCCAAGAGGTTCACCAGCTAGTCGTTTTGTTTTACTTTGTCAACTTTGCCTCCTCGGTAGGAGATGCATGCTACTGATGGACAAAGGTTGTTTGCAGGTGGAAAAAATCTAAACAATGAGCTTAAAGAGGTTTGATAATTCTGCAGGTTCATTGCATCCATCACTACATCCATTGTTTGCATAAAAATATTAAAAAGTGCAGCTTTTATCAAAGTAACCCCAAAACAGCGTAATTCTGTAAAACTAGTGAACACGGTTAAAAATATGGAGAGAGGGGTTTCCACCAGAAGTAGGACAACAATGAACATGAGAGAAATTATTCCCGAAATGAGTCAAGACAGCCGAAGCGGCTCTCCAGACCCGTAACGTTACGCACATGGCAACGATGGACCTGAAGCCTGCTTGCAAAGTATCTTAAATGAACTTCGGGAGTTTCGAAGAGACAGCAGGGAGCAACTCTCGGACATTAAACACGAACTGAAGAGAGCTAATGAAAGATTGGACGAGGCCGAGGGGAGAATTGATAAAACGGAGAACGTACTTCAAGCAGCATAAACGCTAATAAACCAGCTAATGCAGCGGCAAGCTAACCTTGAAACTAAGCTGGTAGACCAGGAGGGCCGTGCGTGGAGGGACAATTTAAGGATCTATGGAATACCTGAAGGTAACGAAGGCAGCGACATGATTGGCTTCGTAGACAAACTGATGAAAAATGCACTCGACCTTCCTGCTGACAGAGATCTCGGAATTGACCGAGCTCACCGCGCCCTGTCACAGAGTCACAATGACCCACAAGCAAAGCCCCGGTCCATTATAGTCAAGTTTGGAAGCTACCGCACAAAAGAAGAGATTCTCCGGAGTGCATGGCAGAAAAAACAGATCTTCTACAATGACACTGGCTTCTATGTGGACCACGACTTTCCCGAGGTGTTAAAGAAATGCAGCGAATACACCAAAGCCAAAAAAGTGCTGAGAGAAAAACGAATCAAGTTTCAGACACCGTATCCTGCAAGGATGCGTGTCTTCTACGAGGACGGCACTCGGGTATTCCAGGATGCTTCAGAGGCAACGAGGGACATGGCTGAACGAGGGTTTCCAGTTAAGGTGGTGAAGTCCTCCGCCGCTCCGGACCGGGAGACGCGGCTCCTCTCTACCTGGCAGGTGGCGAGGAGGCGGCTGGATGGGGGCGCAGATCAGGTGCCCGGCGCGGCAGGAGGCTATGCGAAATCTAAGAAAGGCCCTCGTTCTCAATATAAAGAAAAACTTCAGGAATTCAAAAGGTAGTCGCCCAGGGCAGAAGACTGAGAGCTCAGAACTGTTAAAGACTAAAGCAGATAAGTGTTGCTTGGTTTGAATCATAATCCTGCTATTCATCCAAAAGACTGTCAGCTCGTCTTACATATTGGTATGTTTCATTCCTACTCTATATCTTCTTCATAGTTAAAGAGATTGGGGCTCACTAATTAGCGAGTCACCTATGGTTAATTTTGTTTGGATTTTTGTTTGGACACTGGCTAACATTCGGCCACACTTGAGGGCCCCGCCACTGACCCGATGTGGGACACTCCCTTATGGGAGCTTTGACTTTGCAAAGCCCCGCAAGGCTCCTTTGAATCGAGCCTCTTCATTGAAGCTCTGTTAAATGTTGTTCTCTGTTTGATGTTGTTTTATTATTGTTCTCTGGGAGAGCGATCATCACTGTGCCGTCTTTATGTTACTGGGCATGCTGGGAGAGACTTTGTTTTGGAAAATTTCACAAGACTATGAACAACCAAGTCCTTAAGGTTATCTTTTATAACGTAAAGGGGATTCTAAACCCGACAAAGAGAAGCAAAATTATATCCAAAATGAAAAAGGAAAATGCTCAAATTGTACTTTTGTAAGAGACACACCTCACCCCATCAGAGCATGAGAAATTAAAAAGAATGGGATTCTCAAGGGTATATTATGCATTTTATAAATCAGGTCGACGGAGAGGCGTAGCAATCTTAATCTCGCAGAAAATACTATTCGAACACATTTCAGAGATAAAAGACAAGGAAGGGAGATATATAATAGTTTCTGCAAAAATTAATAATGTTACCACAACAATCTGTAATATTTATGCCCCCCCTGGAAGCGACTTTTCATTTTATAGAAAGATGTTTGATTTAATGATAGAGGCTACAGGAACTGTGATATGTGGTGGAGATTGGAACATTTGCCTCAACCCACAACTTGACTCATCCAAAACTTCAACCAATACATCATTACATAAGAGAATTAATCTCTTAATGACAGAATTGGATATAATAGATCTCTGGAGAGACTTTCATCCGTCAGACCATGACTATACTTTTTACTCACCTCCTCATAACGCATATTCAAGAATAGATTATTTTTTTGTTTTTAAGAGAGACCGTCATAGAATGTATAGCTGTGATGTTGGTAATATCGATTTATCAGATCATGCCCCTATCTCCTGTACTGTTCATATTGACAATTATCCAGGAAGAACACAGTGGAGACTAAACACAAGTATCCTGAATAATTCACAGTTCAAAACTCTAATGAGAAATGAAATAAAAATGTGTCTAAAGGACAATGATACCAGAGAGGTAGACTCAGCTATAGTATGGGACACCCTAAAAGCAGTAATCAGAGGGAAAATTATATCTTTTTGTGCCTATGAAAAGAAAAGAAAACAAACAAGACTTAAAGACCTCAACAAAGAATTGAAGGATCTCGAGGCACAACACAAAAGAGAACAAAAAACAACCATAATGACGAAAATAAAGAAAATCAGAAATGAACTGAATATATTATACTCTCAGGAAATTGAGAAAAAAATGGTGTTTACAAAGCAAAAATACTATGAGTCGAGTTCAAAATCAACTAAGCTTTTGGCGAGAAAACTTAAAAAACAACAAGCTGATAACACTATATATAAAATGACGGATCCGGATTCTAAAACGATAAAACATAAACAAGAAGAAATACAAAATTTTTTTAGAAGTTATTACAAATATCTATATACACAGCCACAACTAGAGGACAAACAACAGATTGCTAAATTTTTGAGCTCCCTTAAGTTACCTGGATTGCCAGAGGCACAAAATCAAATACTAACAGCCGCAATTACTAAGCAGTGCCATCACCAGACTTAAAGCCAATAAGTCACCAGGCCCGAAAGGCCTGCCCTCAGAGTGGTATAGGGCTTTCCGGACAGAATTAATACCTAGTCTTCTCCGAGCTTGCAATACAACTTTATCAGACGCAAAAATGCCTCCTTCTTGGAATGATGCGGTAATTTCGGTTATTCACAAAGAAGGAAAAGATAAACTAGAATGCGGATCGTACAGACCTATTTCGGTGTTAAATGTAGATTATAAATTATACACAGCCATCCTTGCCAAAAGACTAGAAAACATTTTACCACAGCTTATACACAATGATCAGACTGGATTCATCTCACAAAGACAAATCCATTATAATATTAGACGGTCTCTGCACATACTTAACCATATTCAACAAAACAAGCTAGAAGCTGTCCTCGTGAGTTTAGACGCCAAGAAGGCTTTCGACTCTGTGAGCTGGCTTTTCCTATATGAAGACCTTGAAAGATTTGGCTTTCATGAAAACTTCACCAAAGCCATCCGCACCCTATACTGTAAACCAACAGCTCAAGTTAAAATAAATGGACACCTTTCAGACAGAATCACCTTAGAGCAGGGAACTAGACAAGGATGCCCACTTTCACCATCACTATTTGCACTATACATAGAGCCTCTGGCACAGTACGTAAGACAAACAGAAAGCGTCAAAGGAATCTGCATTAATGAGGAAGACCACAAGGTGGCGCTATATGCTGATGATAGTTTGGTTTATTTAAATAACCCTTCTGAATCCTTTTCTAACCTTATGAAGCTTCTTGACACATTTGGTAGATATGCAGGGTATAAATTAAATATACAAAAAACACAAATCATGTCATTTAATTACACACCTTCAAAACACCTTAGGGAAAAATTTAAATTAAAGTGGGATCAAAAGTTATTGAAATATCTGGGGATAAACCTACCAAAAATCATCACAACACTGGCTGAGATAAATTATAACCCTCTACTAACAAAAATCAAGGATGACGTACATAGATGGAACTCTGTTTCCTTTCTTGGCCTCAGTCAGAGAATTGATTGCGTCAAAATGAACATACTTCCACAATATCTTTTTCTGTTCCAAGCTCTTCCTGTAGAAGTTCCCTCAAAACATTTTTCTGAATTGAATAAAATAATCTCTAGATTCATTTGGCAGGGAAAAAAACCAAGGATTAAATGCAAAACCTTACAACTCCCAAGAGAGGAAGGCGGAATGGCTCTACCCAATCTAAAAGCGTATTATTTTGCAGCCCAAATTAAACCATTAGTCAACATTTGTATCCCAACATACCAGGCTAGATGGAAGGACATTGAACTTTCCATTTTGAATGACCCTCCAATTTATGCGGTACTACTACACAAAAACCTGGCGGGACTCATACATGATGTAAAGAACCCACTTCTGAAAGCCCAACTAAAAATCTGGAACACAATTAGGGAAGAGTATAAACCAGATGATAAACTACAAATCATTCAATGGTGTGCTTACGATCCTACGTTCAAGCCAAACAAAATGGACCATAGATTTAAATCCTGGATTGCAAGAGGAATAACAACGTTTTACTCCTTAACAGAAAAAGAACAGTTCAAAGACTTTGAATACCTGAGGGGAAAGTATCACCTTGAAAAAAATGATTTATAATTTTATTCATAATATTAAGAATAAAACAGACATTAATGACCCAATTTTGAAAATATTTACCAATGCCTACAAAAACAAGTGTGAGAAGGGCGTTATCTCTAAACTTTACAAAGGCCTAATGGAAAAGAAATCCAACACTACAGACTACGTTAAAGAAAAATGGGAGAGGGAGGGTAACTTGTCAATCTCATGTGTAAGTTGGCTTGATATGTGCAGACTCCAGTGGAAATGTACTAATTCTAACACCTGGCGTGAATTCGGATGGAAATGTCTTATTCGCTTTTTCATATCACCAAGGCAGAAGTCACATTTTTCTGGAGGGAATTCTGAGTGTTGGAGGCGGTTTGGTTTTCAAGATGCCAATCATTGGCATATATTTTGGGATTGTGCAGTGATAAAACCCTTTTGGGTGGAGTTTCACAAAGCACTCAAAAACATACTTAACACTGACCGACCTTGGAATTTACCGTATTATTCCTAGAAAAATGCTGACCTTCTGACAAGGTCTGCCGATAAATATATGTATGGTATCTTGATTTCAGCCTGCAAAAAAGCTATAACCAGGCGCTGGTTACTTCATGAACCACCCACAATACAGGAATGGACTGACATAGTGAACAGCATCTATGTCATGGAAAGGATCACTTTCTCCCTTCGCCTTCAGAAAGAACTGTTCACTCAATTTTGGACTAAATGGATTAAATATATAAGACCTTTACAGCCAGATTTCGTGGAGATATGAAAAACCTTGCTCGGCTGCTTGTTTTTAGCAAAATGTACTTGTTTTAACCTCTCAGAAAGCTCCCCTGCCTACCCTTTTATCTATTTATCTCTATTCACTCATGCCTTTTATCTTTTCTTATCTATTTATTTTATTTACTTCATTTATTTACTTATTCATTTATTTGTGTTGGTTTTTTTTTTTCTTTTTTCTTTTTTTATGCACAGCCTTCCTCTCCCAACTTGTAAATAGTTTTATATATAGAAAATATGTGGACTGAAGAAGAGTTTAAAATGGCTTTGTATACATATCTGACCTTGTATATGAACTGCTGCTCCATTAAAAATTTAATTAAAAAAAAAAAGAAAAAAAGTGCAGCTTGAAATAAAATATAGAGGAATGTGAATTAAATGTAAAGAACTGAAGGGGAAAAAAAAGCTTAATTCTTTGCTGTGCTTTGTAAGTCAAATGTTAAAGCTACCATTAACCAAAAAGTATAACATATAACGTTCTTAGCCTCTTAAACGCAACCTGCTGTTATTGAGTTAATATTCTCAGTTCCTCTGGGCCTGTGCTAAAATGCTCCTCTTCACCTCTTTCCTCTTGCGGGCAGCTTTACACAGGAGGCTCTGGGCAGCAGTGGCTGGTAGGGCATGGTCATCATACAGGTCTGCAACAGGAGCAAACACACACTGACTCACACAAAGGATGGGATCAAACAACACATTGTAAAACATGAGGGGCTTCGTACTTCCACCAGTAAATATCATGGTAGTGACCCAGCTAGAAGGTCACGACTGCATAATAATAGCCTTCTCACTTTCTGTGAGCTCGTATATAACACAAACTGCTACCAACTTATATATACATATATTTACGTAAACATATGTACACATACTGTATATACGTATATATGTATATAGAGTATATACAAACCCCAATTCCAATGAAGTTGGGACTTGTGTAAAATGTAAATAAAACCAGAATTCAATGATTTGCAAATCCTTTTCAACTTATATTCAGTTAAAGATATTTAATGTACAAACTGATAAACTTTATTGTTTTTCTTTGCAAATATTCACTCATTTTGAATTTGATGCCTGCAACATTTTCTGAAAAAACCTGGGACATTGGCAACAAAAGACTGGGAAAGTTGAAGAATGCTAAAAAAAAAAAAATACCTGTTTGGAACACGCTCAGTCGTTCACAAGCAAATATGGGGCAAGGTTCACCACTTTGTGAACAACTGCGTGAGCAAATTGTCTTACAGTATTTTATCATCTACAGTCCATCAAAAGATTCAGAGAATCTGGAGAAGTCTCAGACGGCAATGAATTAAAAACCAACATCATTCCCACATACCATCACATACTTGCACATCTGTGAAGGCACCATAAATACTGAAAGGTACATACAGGTTATGGAGCAACATATGCTGCCATCCAAGCAACGTCTTTTTCACGGACGTCCCTGCTTATTTAAGCAAGACAATGCCAAGCCACATTCTGCATGTGTTACAACAGCATGGCTTCGTAGTAAAAACTGTGGGTACTAGACTGGCCTGCCTGCAGTCCAGACCTGTCTTCCATTGAAAATGTGTGGCGCATCATGAAGCGCAAAATACGACAGCAGAGGCCCCGGACTGTTGAGCAACTGAAGTCGTATATCAAGCAAGAATGGTAAAGAATTCCATCTTAGTGTCCTCAGTTCCCAAACACTGAGTGTTGTTAAAAAGAAAGGTGATGTAACACAGTGGTAAACATGCCCCTGTCCCAGCTTTTTTGGAACATGTTGCAGGCATCACATTTAAAAAGAGTGAATATTTGCAAAAAAAGAATAAAGTTTATCAGTTTGACCATTAAATATCTTGTCTTTGTGGTGTGTTTTGGATTTGCAAATCATTGTATTCTGTTTTGATATATGTTTTACACGATGTCCCAACTTCATTGAAAAGGTTAACCCTTTTAACACAATGACATGCTAAAGAGATTTCTAAGGATAAAATTCACACTGGGCTGTTCGAGTACTTACTGAACTTCATGCGGATGTACTCATACGGGTCTTCCTGCCAGAGCTTCTCATCCTCATCTTTGTAACACATGAGAGGGAAGATGACGTCCTGGCATATGGCCTGTAAGAGATGAAGACTGAAAGCTAGCAATCATGGATCTAATTTGAAAACAATACTAATCCAATCCTAAATAATCTTAATGCATATGTTTGTAAGGATTCAAGGATACCCCTAATGTGTTTGTGGTTGTAGATATAATTTTGTTTGTTTGCAGGGAGTCTTTAATGAGCCTAAACCTGTGGAAAACAGATTTTAACCATGGCACATGAGCTCATATATTGTCGCAGATTCACACTCCACTTGTCAGGTTTTGGAAAAGTTCTAGGAACTAAAGAACCAGAAGAGTTAAACTAGGACCTAAAAGTTCTCTTTGCACAATACTATTTGTGTTTCCACCACATAAAATGAACAGTGAAGATTAGTCAAATTTGACCTATGACAGACTAAAGAACAATTGCCCATCAACACACTCACTCTGCATCAGACCAATCCATGCCGCCTTACCTGCATGTGTGGCTTCATCTGTTTCCAGGTCAGTGAGTGTGACAGGCCCTGGTTGAGGTAGTTAATGCACTGCTGCAGGACGCGAGGAGTGACGTACTGCTTCTGCCGGTGCTGGTCCACCACCTTCAGCAGGACCTGGACCGATAACACAGTACCCACAAGGACAACAGATAAACTAAATCTGTTAAAGTCTGAGCGACAGATAAAGAAAAATCTAACATTTTCACAGGATTACCTGTTGTATGCCCACTGCATATGTCTTGAGGAAAAAGTCTGCAAACTCATAGTACTCCTTTGTCACATTGCCAGGGCTCCCATAACTGAAAGTCAGACAAGAAGCATGAGAATGGCTGCCAGCTACCAATATGCTGTCTGGTGATGTGAGAGTGGCTCTGGACTCACCGTTCAAACAGTCTGGTGATAATGCGTAACGCCCACTTCTTACACTTCCACCACGCCAGCTCAGGGCGGTCGTCCTCATCAACCTCCAGCGTCTCCTAACACACAAAGTTTATGGTGAGATTTTGAAGCTTGTGAATCCAGTGAGAGAGTGGATAAAAAACAATGTCCACAGAGTCGTTACCTGGTTGTTGACAATCACTAATACCAATTACATACATACCAATATGATTGCACTTTGTTGCACAGAGCCACAATACATACAATACACCGTCACATTCAGTATTTACAACTGCCATACCTGCATTAAAAACATGATTATTTTGAATGTGATGCAGCAACAGCTTCCAAACCAGTTGGGACAGGATCAACAACAGACAGCAAAAACATCTGTTTAGAACATTCTTCAGGTAAACGGTTTGATTGGTAACAGATGATAGCATCATGATTGGAAATTAAAAGGATCATCCTTGACATCGTCAGCATCAGGCCACATCCAGGTTAGATTAGGTTAGATTTACTTGCTGTTCCCCCTAAAATAAATCAGTTTTTAAATTTGAGTTATAGTTGAAGTCTTAATGCAAAAAAAAGCTCAGTTCATTTCCCCTCACTCAGATAACCTCAATGATTCAATATTATATATATATTTTTCCTTTATTGAAGTTTAAGTTAAATGGAAAAAAAATAATAATAATAATTAGTTCAATATGCTGTAATCATTGACAACACCTATTGTGTGTGTGTGTGTGTGTGTGTGTGTGTGTGTGTGTGTGTGTGTGTGTGTTTGCATGCGTGTGTTGTGTGTGTCTTACAGCTGGGACATCTCGGTCCATTATGGTTCGTAGGATTTCCATCCACTGAGTCATCACTGTGTTGTTGATCAACTGAAGAGGCAGCGAGTACTGCAGGAGAGCAATGAGATTCATGCTGTGGTCATCATCATCATCATTATCATCATCATCAGTTACACACAAGAGCTCTATACAGACATGCAATATGTAAAAGTGACTGACTTCTTCAACCGTTTCTGTTGTCATTGACACAGAGGAGTCTGGCTTTATTCAGAGGTGATGGGACCTTATCAAAGAAACCATACTGCATATATCTGTCACCTGGTGTGAGATACTGAGCACTGTCAGTGTTGGCTCATAACTTGTTGGCATCAAGTTGAAACATATTACTCACTGCAGTAATTATCCAGTGGAAGGCTCTTACCTATTTGCTTAGTTAAATCCAGGTGGTGACTTTTTTATTACAGGCAGTGTATGATACATTTCTGCAGCCAGTACACACAAAAACACACACACCTACCCCCCCCCCCCCCCCCCCCCCACACACACACACACACACACACACACACACACACACACACACACACACACGGACCTGTACGAGAGCATGGAAGATCTTGAGGATTTGTTTCTGGATGAGGACAGAGAAGATAGTGGAGTCGGGCAGCAGCTGGGCAATGAGCTGTTGAATCCTCGGCAGGAAGATCTGCATTGCTGCCAGCAACGGCTCCCTCTCATCTGCTTTCCTGTACCTGTGGTACAAAAATAGAGTAAAAAGACAAATGAGTATCTTAATACATATTGTAATAAGCGCTGCTGGAAGGAAATAAAAGTTTATGCTTCCTTCCAGCACCCTAATTTCTGCCATGAGGGGTCTGTCATTCGCTGTCTTTCCAATTGCTGATAAATAGCCTATATGCCGCGGACTTCCGGTCTGGCACTTCCGGGTTTTTCAGCCAGCCGAACTACTTCCGGCGCACAGTTAACAGTGTTAGCGATGGCGTTCTTCACCCGGTCGCTGCAGGATCTGCCGGCGGTAACGGTGAACGATGTTTTTCGGATCATTCAGACAACGTCGAAGACACCCACATCTAAAAAGGATAAAGGGTTCAAATTGTACGTGTCCAGTTATATTAACAACTACGAAGGTAAGTTAACAGTTCACCAAACCGACTCTGATACATGCTAGCCCTTAACTAGCCAAAGTTAGCTCAGTGACGAAGCAACGTTTTTTTTTCCATCTATAGCTAATGTTAGCAGAGTGGTAGGTTAGCGTCATTAACTGTTTGTGCGATGTATTATCCTAACCCTAATGTTAATCTCAGTTTCAAACAAGGAGGCAGGAGAGGTCACAGTTAGGGCTGAGTGCTACAGGTCCATGATATGGCGTCCCTTGAAAACATCTTTGGTGACAGCACACAAAATTGAGAACAGCACACGAGAGCAGAGTTCCAGTGCTGAGTGGCACCAACGAAGGAGGTGCCGCATTATCTCCACAAAATTTAGAGAGGTCTGTCATTCTAGGGGGGAAAGCTCTGCTGAAAACCTCGCCAAAAGGCTTCTGAGACCATCCAGTCAGACTGCTGATATGCGGCGGGGGCTTGACCTGGAGCCTATAGCAGTAGAGGAGTACTGCGGGGTAAGGGAGGTCAATCACTACCCCTGTGGGTTCCTGATTCACCCTGATGCCCCATGGATGGGGTCATCATCTGATGGGATCGTGTACGATCCTGAGGGGCAGCCAGTGTTTGGCCTGCTGGAAATCAAATGCCCAAATGTGCAGAGCTATGTGGACTGCCCTTACATTACTATCAGGGAGGGTAGACACACACTGAGGCGATCCCATGCGTACTACTGGCAAATCCAGGGACAAATGTTGGTTTCTGGCTGTGACTGGTGTGACTTTGTCATTTACACATAAGATGACATGTTTATTCAGAGGGTTCCCCGTGGCATGGAAGTCTTTGAAACCATCAAAGAAAAAGTTGATTGTTTCTTTTTTTATTTTTACCTCAATGCCTGCTTGAGCAATTAGTGAGTTGATGGCAATGTGTATTTATAGTTACTGTGATGGATACAAAAGAAATTCAGTGAAATGTTGCTGCATTATGTTTGTGTTTGTGATGTAATGTTTTGGCTACATGTAAGACTATGATTTGGATCGAAGCATTTTGATGTTCTGTACAGCTTAAGTAATAAGTTTTAAAAAGGTAACGGACAGGAATTAAAAAATGAGTGACCAAACAAAAGCAGAGCACTACTTGAATTGACACAACAAGCATTTTAATAAGGTAGCATTCAAAGACTTGAACTGTATGCAAACAGATTTCATATCTTTCTATAAAAGCACGGAATCTCTGTCTGTCTGTGTGCGTTTCTGTTAGTCAGATATCTCTGCGGATCAGGATCACACTGACCTGAGACTTTCAACATGGCTGCTGCTTGGTTCTGTGGTGTGCATCTAAGCATTTGCTTGGACTGCAATGATACCGTGACTAAATTATTTCATAGATGCTTTTCAAATTCCACCGAGCATTGTCCACCGAAGCCACCACAGTCACGTGCGCACCAGAGCCAATCACTGCACACCGTGGCCATGTGCACACCAGAGCCAATCACTGCACACCGTGGCCATGTGCGCACCAGAGCCAATCACTGCAGAGCTCAAGCCCACGACATACCTGAAGAAACAAGCGGATTGATACCTGCAGAGGCGCGAGCTGGACCGGGATTTTGCCGGCGGTTCGGTCCCGTTCTGTTCTGTGCATCTAAACTGACTGTTGTGGATTAATGAGATTAAACGAGTCCGGACCGGGTCTGTTCGGGTCTGAGGAGATCCGGAGACACGCGGACAACAAAGTGGAATCGGAATCTGTGGATGTTAGTGTGTAGCTAGTTGCTAGCTAGCAGCTAGCTGCTAGCCGCTAGCTACACGGCCCACATCCCAAGGCGACGGACCGGACGCATTGGCACGTCCAAAACCGGACTTAGGGTAAATAATGTCTGCCATGCTTTTTCACGAACATTGCCATCACGTTTGCTTTGTGTCTGTGCAGGAAGAAACGGTAAAAAAGGGCTTGTGTCACGAAAGTGTCCAAGCAGCAAGTTTAGTTGTCGAGGAACAGGAAGTTGTGGGAGGGACCTAGGCGGATGATTGACAGGCCGAACGACGGTCGGTGTATGGACAGCGATTTTGAGAGTTGAGAGATTTGTGACATTAAGCGTGTTTGGAGTGTGTAGTTAGTGTGTTATGTAGTGTTTGGTGTAGTGTGTTTAGTGTGTAGTGGAGTAGGTTTTTTGTTTAATGAGTCAGAACAATGAGAAGATGCTGAATGTGGAGCAGGCAGTGCAGCTCTTCATTCAGCTGGAAGGAGCTCAGGCAGACCTGAGCATTGCCTGCATTTAAATGTAAATAGTTACATATAACTTCGTAAATGTTTAAAATGTATGCACAAATTTAGCAAACAACAATTTATATTTGCATTACAAGTAAAAATGGTTTGTTAAACGTATTTGTGGTTTTCACAGTAAAGGTCCATTGTGTTAATACAGTATGTCAAATTAAAAAAATAACTAAAGTCACACATGTGAGGTTGTGCTGAAAATAATGACACCAAGTAAATAGTTTTTAAGGTGAAATATAATGGCAAAATCAAAAATAGTCAAAAACAGCCAATTATACCCTGGAATATCGGATTTCACAACAAACCTAAATATCCCTGACGTCCCACCTTCAAACACAGTCTCATTTGGCCATCCATGAAAAAGCTACTTAACCTCCCACTTTTTAATAGGAATACATTTTTCTTACGGGCACTGCACTAGTAACTATAAACACTGATAAGATTAAGGAAAAAAGGGGTTGGGAAAGTGGACAGATGAATGCAGACTACTGCTCCAATTTTAAGTATTTTTAAAAGGGATTTAGATTTCTTGAAAGTACAAACAAAAACTGGTTTAATGCACACTTAGATCCAAGCAACTCTTTTTATATTCACCAAGCTTTCGGACAGACAACCTTCCATCAGGTCATTGCACATAACATACACACTGTATGTTACGTGCAATGACCTGATGAAGGTTGTCTAAATATATATTATAAATCTATAATAAAAATATGAAAATACAGTGTGACTGCCTTTGGTGTGCACACCAAGCTTTCAGTCAGACAACCTTCATCAGGGCATTGCACATATGCACATTATTTTATGTGCAATGCCCTGATGAAGGTCGTCTAACTGAAAGCTTGATGTGCACACCAAAGGCAGTCACACTGTATATTTATCATTCAGACTTTATTTACAGAGCACTTTGTCTATAAATGAGATAAAGTGTGTAGTTGCATGTTTGTATGAACTTATACACATGTGTTTTCAAAAAGTCCTTCCTCAAAAAATGGGGACTTTGTTGTGGTTACTCAGACCTCAGGCTTCTTTGCCCAAGCCTTTACCAGTGGGCCATTTTCAAAATTTGTGAGGAGACAGGCCACAGTGTAGAGTTGGTTAATGCTCCCAAAAAGCCGAAGCGGAATTTCAGAGTCAAAGAATTTGTGCTCCTTGACCCGGCGAATGAGGCGCTCTACATGCACCCTGAGAAATGCTATGGCCTGGGTCTCCCTAACTTCACCTGCAGACATTTGGGACCTGCCAGAGAGGAATGCTGGCCTGTAGATCTTGCAGGGTACAATGTCATCAATAAGAAAACCTCTGTCTACCATGACAGCCATACCAGGTTTTAGGAGGGTAAGGAGACCAGATTCTCGCATGATCTGCTTGTCGCTGATAGACCCAGCATACAGTGCAGAGATAAATGTCACTGCCCCATGTGGTGCAATTCCAATGAGCCCTTTCAGAGTGCAGTGGGATTTGTTGGATGAAAACACCTCACTCTGGAGGAGAGGGGAAGATGGGCACTGGCATCTCAGCTCAGTGCAGTCAAGGATGACTGTAGTGTCAGGGTAGTTCTTGAAGTCTGCAGGCAGAAATTCGCGAATCTGCTCCTCAGGCATCCAGATCCTTATCGAGCCGAGTACTGTATACAGGAAGTTGCTCCATGATGTTATGATTCGGCTGACTGTGGTCTGATGGACACTGTACCGGTCAGCAAGGTCCCGCTGCTTGGATCCAAGGGCCAGGTAGTTTAGGAACAGGAACAACTCATCAATGGGCTGCAGGGAATGAGTTGCAGCATTTGAATCAGTGACAGTTCCTCTCTGTCCTTGTCGAACACTGACCATAGATGGCAGAGAGGGCTCAATCAAGGCCCAAAACCGCATGAGGAGATCATGATGATGCAAACCTAAAAAAAAAATAGAAAACAGATAACAATAATAACTGTTCATAATTAACTACCCAACAGAATAAACAGATGACTTTAATTAAATGTATCTGACTATTTTTTTATTATTATAATTTCTGAGAATACCAATATTGTAATCATATACCCTCCATATAACATATTGCACTTTACATACACGGTACTACCAACTACCAACCATCGCATCATTCTCCAAACATCTTAAAGCGTGGCTATTTGAAAACCAGATTTGTGAACATGGTCATACTTAAATTTGTATACTTCTTTGTCCGTTTGTTGTATGCTTGTTGTATTTTAATATGTTGTTTGTTGTATGCTTGAAGCACTTTAATATGGGCATTCTGCAATAGAATCTTGCACTTATTAGCACATTAGTACGGGTATTTCTGCAATACAGTTCAGCACTTTATACAGGCATTTTTGCCCAGCAATCCAGCACTTATTATGGGCACTCCTGCAATACAAATTAGCACTTAGCACTGTATAATCCATGTTCACGATAGAATTTCAATATTGAGCTAATTAATCATGTTTCATCCCAAACGTATAGTCTGTATTGTTATGCATTATCCCCACTTACTTACCTAGTAAAGAATCTAATGTCTTTGTCCGAGGCAGCAAAACGGTGGATGCCGAATCGCCGCCTCAGCGTAAGGCTCTCGACCTGTCCTCGTAGCTGGCGGATTTCCTCCCGGAGAGAAGCATTTTCCTCCAGCACCAAATCGACGACCGCTGGGTCTGGAGCCGACACGTAGTCGTGGTCCATTGAGACGTCTTCCGCTAGATGGGCCGGTGCGTTAGACTCCCTGTCATCCTCTGGCGGTAGTCTCTGCCTTCTCTCCCAAACCCCCGGCCGTGGAAGTGGAAGGGAGAAATTGTTCCACTCAAATAACTCCGGGACAGATCCCCTTTTTAACAGACGTCGTGCAGTTTCTGATGCTGGCTCACGGATGTCTTCCGGTTTAAAATGCTGGCTACACACCCGGGTGTGAGCCGTGATCGTAAATTTGTCCCTGCGGATCGCGACTATCCACTTTCGCCTTATCTCCTCGTCGGCAGGAAAAGTGAAAAAACTAAGCACATTATTGTACTTGCTAGATGCCTGGCACAATGGCACACAACAGTGCTCAGCTGTTGTACCAGACGATCGCTGATATTTAAACTTTTTCATCGCCGAGTCGACTAGCTTAGCCGCTACCTACCAAAACAAACAAAGCAGATGGCCACCGGAAGTGTTTGCGCTGGCTGACTTTTAAGCGGAAGTACCTCACCACAACGGGTGGCATATAGCCTATTGAGCAGAAGTAAAATTAAATCAATTTGTCAGATAACCCTGGTTTATATGGCCACTGAGTGAATACGGTCTATAAACTTTATCTTTCAAAAAGTATAAATCTGGGTGTTTCCCAATAGCATCTTTACACCGATGACCTCTAGGGCTGCACAAAAAATCGTTAAAAATCGCGATCTCGATTCACACATACACGTGATCTCATTTCTACACACAGCGATTCTGAAGCATTTTATATCTCGAGCTGAATCACAAACGAATGCTCCTATTTTCCTCCCGGATTATTTTTTAAGCGCCCCCAAATGCAGCACTGCCGCTGCCTCCTCCCTCAACCTGTGGTAAAGCGTCTTTACAACACGTGATTCAGTGGAGGAAGCCCGCCTGCAGTTCAGTGTTTGGAAGGAGTGAGTGAGAAGCCGTTTTTAGACGGGGCACCAAGCCGCCAATCTGCCTGTCCTTTTGGTGGCTAGGTCGCGGTTTTAGACAGGGGGCGGCAAGTTGGGGGTCTGTTTTGGTCCGCCGATTTGCCGCCTCGGAGGGTACACTTATTTCCGCCTCGCCTGCTAGATGAGCAACTGGACAGCCGCTGAAATCCGGGAGATGTTAGCGTCCCTCTAGCTGTATGGTTGTGTTAGCTTGTTGTTGTAGCGACAAACTAGGAAGGGTCGCTACTTTCAAATTAAAAGCCCCCCGCTAAGAACCCATTTCTAAACTCCAATGGGGTGCAATGTAAAGCAGTGTTTCCCCTAGAATGTTTTTCAGGCCCGGTGGTACCCACCGAAAAAACCCTAAACAGACGAGACGCAAAATACAGCAATAACAAACATTTACATTAAAAATCATTGTAGGCCTATATTGCTGAATAATATCACTTAAATGAAATCATTAGGCTTAATCTAACCTTTAATCAAAGTTGCATGGGCCTGAAAGGCTGCAGCGTGGTGGTCTGAACCCATGAGCATCAAGCACATCTTTTCTGTACATTGCAGAAGGGATCTCAATGAAAACCCTCTGGGATGGTCCTCTTTTAACGGGCTGCTTATGCTGACGGCATAAGCGACAAAACATCCCTACACATAATTGAGATTCTATCAGTTATAAATATTCTTTTTAACAAACACATAAGTTTTTTATTCATTGTATTATAACAGAGTTACATACTTTTGACAATGCCTGGGAAAACTAGCTTATTGTCTGTGTTATTTTCATAATTATTGCTTACCAAAAAAAAAAAAAAAAAGAGAGAGAGAAGCTCCTCAATCAGAACAAAAATATAAGCTAAACAACAGGCAGGTCTCCTTGGCCTGGCGACCCGCCAGGCCTGTACAATGGTAGGGGAAACCCTGTAAAGCTCTTATTTTGAAGACAAATTCGTCGTCAACTGTTCACAGCCCAACTTCGAGCTTCACGTCACGTCACATGTAACGCCTTCCTCTGAGGTGGCTTTTGGAAAAGGAGGAGTATTATGCCTCCGTTTTAGAAAGCCGATCACAGCAGCTATCACATATCACCTAGCCAAAGATACGGCCCCTGTACAACATGAGGTATTGAAGGATGCCCAATTTTTTTTTTTTTTACTTTTGTAAAAATCATTTCTCATCCAAAGATAGAACTTGGTACAAAACAAAAAAAACATTGTTTTGGCAGAGGCATAGTAGTATGTTCTACAATGTTTTGTTTGTTTTGTTCAAGTTCATCAGTGCAATAAACATTTTGTGAAAAAAAATCGTGCCAGAGAATCGTGATCTCAATTCTAAGCAAAAAAATCGTGATTCACATTTTTTCCAGAATCGTGCAGCCCTAATGACCTCAGAAGATGACCTCAGACCATGTTTAACAATGGCACTAAGATAATGTGCAGTTGTGATGGGAGGCCTATTATCTCCCCAGGAGGGATGATCAGAGCAGTGAAGTGAAACAGAGGAACATTTACAGGTTACTCACTCGTATGTTTTGACCAGCTGGTAGAGACCCAACAGGCTGCCGTACCAGCTGCCACTGTTCTGAGACTGCAGGTACATGCCGATCTTGTCCACTATGGCGGTCCAGCGACCGGGAAAGTCGTGTTTAATGATGGCTCGCAGACACATGGTCAGCTGGGCACTACAGACAGAGCAAGAACATAAAAACATATTGTATCTGTCAGTTACCGGACGTGTTCACTCAGTGTGTGCATACCAGCTGTGCCCTTCATAAAATGTACACGATAGTTGAAATACTTCACAGCCAAGTTACAGATGCAGCCACTTTGATTTTCCCCTTCCAACTAAATGTCTTCCAGCTGCCAGCAAACTGCTAGCCGTTTCCCAGTCGATTGCCACCCACTGCTGTTTCTGAAATTATGCTACATAACCAGAGAAAACAGAGAAAGAAGTCCATGTTTTTCCCCAGCTGATATCAAACTACACTGTATTACATTTCATCACCATCTTGTTTTACAGATTCATCAGAATTTTTTAGTCTCTGTTTTCACAGTACATTAACAAAATGGTAGGACTTTTGGTTCATGGGCTTAATCTATTTTAGCTATGCATGACACTAACAGTGTTCCTCATAGCATGTTTTGGAATGGATAGGCAGTGTAGTAACAGATTCTTGTTTTATATTTTATCAGCACTGCCAAGTTAAGACAGTTCGATTTGAGTTTAGAGAGTGCACACAAGAGAGCTGTTTGAGATCTTGGTGTTTGTGGATGCATGCTGTTAAAATTCTGTAGCTGATTCAAAAGCCTTGAGTGTGGGGGAGTGGGAGACCTGTTAGAATGACCATAGTGAACACCCTTTTATAAACTGATTGAATTGCTTTCATCATCCGCCACTGCATGAAGCATTTTCTTGTTTATGTGTGCCGAATCTATTCAGCTGGGGAAATCCCATGATCTCTGAGGCATTCAAGGCAGACTCAACAGGGACTAGATATCATCATCGCTTCACCAATAATGCTTTAATGTGCCTTCAATATTTGCGGAAATACAGGAAAAATTAGCCAATGTTTTTGCCATTCTATTGTTTTGCATAGACTTCACAGACCCATCACAGACATACAAGGGCCCTGTCACGGAGGAACAGGAAGATTTAAGAGGCTGCATCTATAAAATATAAGTGTTGAACTTATATTTTAAAATAGTGGACAGATTTCAATGATGCTTTTCTTGAGAGGTAAATGGTTGGATCAAGCTGTGTGTATTCGTGCGTGCATGTGTGCGTGCAGTCTCTGTACCGTATGGACTCTGGACAGCGGATGATGCCCTCCACTATGTGGTCTCTGATCTGCTGGCGGTCATTCTCGTGGATATTGAAGGGAAAGACAACCTCCCCCAGGGATGGCTCCCTGTCCTGCCAGTACTGACTGACCATGTTCTTCAAGTAGATGGCCGCTACACACACACACACACACACACACACACACACACACACACACTGTCATTACTGATGACGATTATGTAATTTTGACCAAAAACCTTAACTTCTTCATTTTCCAGAATGCATGGTGGATCAGGATCTGAATCACAACACATTATAACTGCATTCATTTACATATCATAAAGAGTCTGCTCATACATGTTTAGATTAACAGGTGGAACCGTGAGGAAAGCACATTGAGAAAAAACACACGAATGTAAACGTCATGATGCATCATGCCCCTTTTGGTTCCGCAGCACTGCTGCTAGGTTCAGTGTAAACAAACACAGGCAATGTAAAGGGGAGCCTTCTTTGTGGCGATAATGCAAAGTCTCTGTGTGAAAAGTGCTGGTATATAAACACAATAAGTGTTATGCAAACCACAGTCCATAAAACAACAGCAGTAATGTTTTAAAGTCTTACCTGCCTGGCGAACAGGAAACTCCACCTGCTCAGACACAATGATTTGAAGCAGGGTTGGAGCGAAGTTGATGATCTTGTAGGACTAAAACACATAGAGAATACTTAGTAAGTTACAACCAATAAAGGACAGGTGGATATATTCTCCGCCCGTGTGAGTGATGTATGAAAATACAAAAATCTTTGTTAATTTTTCATGAAATGAGACTATATATCATCTTACATGTTTGATATGATTATATTGTGATCTGGCATAGTATTTTTTTTTGGCCTTTTTATGGCTTTATTGATAGTACAGCTGAAGATATGACAGGAAACAGGGAGAGAGAGAGGGGGAGTGACACGCAGCAAGGGGACCCAGCTAAACCGAGCCCCTCTAATACTTACCTTTATTGACTCATATATTAGGTACGTCATAATATCCACATTACTAATGATTACTGATCAGACATATCATTGTGTGATATTTTGCTGCAGTACCACAATCATTCCGATAATGTTCTCATAACATTAATATTGGAGTATTTGGACAAAAACATTTTGATATTTGACTTTGTCTCCCAGTCCAAACATTTATAAAGTGCTATTGCGAAGATTTCAAAATACTGAAATATATGTCAGGGATCATGAAAAACTACTGCCCTGAGGGTAAAAAAACAAATAAAAAAAAAACAACATTTCAGAAAAACAATGACCTGTCTGAAGAAATAGGACTGAGACTGAGAGCAGTACACAATAAATGTGTTCTGAAATGTGAAATGTTGTGTTTTCTGAAATGTTAAAGGTGTAATCTGAAATGTGAATTGTTGCATTTTTTTAAGTGTGTATTCTGAAATTAGAGACGTTGTATTTTCAGAAATGTGAAATGTGTTTTCTGCCATGTGTTTCCTGAAATTAGAAATATTGTGTTATCTTATATGAGGAATGTTGTTTTTTTCTGTTGGTTTTTTTTGTGTTTTCTTAAATGTTGTTTTCTGACATGTGAAATGTTGTGATATGCGACATGTGGTGTTTACTGACATGCGGGACATGTGACGTATTGTGACATCGACAAAAATCTGCAATAAAAGCTGCATCTTTTTAATATATAAATATGACAAAAACAAAGCATTTGTAACATAATATTGTTTTCACATGGCAGCTTTAAGATAAGGCATTTATTGACTCTGCTGCACACACCTCTCTCAGAGTTGGATGGCAAAGTTGTCAGATTTTATGAATCAACTGTCATGTGCCCGATACTATGAAAAAAATACTATGATCTTCCACGTCCACATTGCAATGCATCTCATAATCAAGACATTTCCACAACTTAAAGGACCACTGCCATGGCCCTACAAAATGACCTCCAGCAGGCTACTGGTGTGCATGTTCCCGAACAAACTGTCAGACACAGACTCCATGAGGGTGGCATGAGGGCCAGATGTCCTCTTGTGGGACCTGTGCTCACAGCCCAGCACAGTGCAGCTCGATTGGCAGAACATCAAAAAATGGAGACAGCGTGGTGAACATTATGCTGCCTGTGACATCATCCAGCATGACCGGTTTTGCAGTGGGCCAGTGATACTCTGGGCAGGCATATCCTTCGAGGGTCACACAGACCGTGTCATAGCCAACGGTACCCTGACTGCTGTTAGGTACTGCCATTCTATGGCCAGAGCCTGTAGGCAGCTCCTGGATGTAAAAGCCAATGATGCCATTGACTGGCTCTTTTGTTTCCCTGACCTAAACCCAATTGAAACCTACGGGATCGTGCATCTGACACCACCAAGTCCTGCCACACACTGTCCAGGAGCTCACTGATGCCCTGATCCAGGACTGGGATCAGTCCTAGTTTGTCAGCAAACACCATCTGCAGACTCATCAGGAGTGGGAGTGAATACAGGCACGCGGGGGCCATACACACTACTGAGGTACATTATGAGTTGCCATGATAAAATCCACGGAAGTTGGATCAGCCTGTGATTTAAATCTTTTACTCTGAATTGCAAGTATTTGTCGATATAAAATTAAACTAATATCAAAATTGATTGATTTGAAGTAGACAAGACATACAGGTCATTTACCTGTACCTGTATTTCTGAATGATGACCAGTGAACATTTTCTAATACACAGGTCCATTTTCTGTAAGACAAAGCTTGAATGGGTATTAAGCTTGAGTCAAACTATGATCCAATAACCCATTCACATGTTTATTAATCAGTTATTTAGGGGGCCTGATCGCTTTATTTATCCTCAACTGATCATATGTTATTGACTGAAGCAGCAGCAGCAGCAGCAGCAGAGCTCTGAAGTGTTTCTGTGAACTCTAGTGTTGACATGAGAAACTTCCTGCTAGTTCATGATGGCTGTCACATCTGATGCCTATTGTTCTTCGACGCAGCTGCCCGAGTCGGTGTTAGAACATGCTCAGTCAAACTGCTGATCACCGGCCTGATATAAACTCGCAGACAGGGTGCTGAAGAATCACCCGGCCGATGCTGAGCGACATCCCAAAATCTCGGCCTCCCCTCCATCATGAACACCGGCATCATTCCTGGGCCAGAACGGTCCATGATGCCTCCTACCCCGGAACACACACACACAAACCAACAAAAAAAACAAACAACTACTTTAGCTCACCCACCTGATTGAGTTCATTCTCCGCTGCTATCCTCAGGTTAGGGTCGATAGTCCCTTTCAGAGCCTGGATTATCCGGTTGGGATCCATGTTTGTTTAATTTCACGGCTCCTTCAGTGTTTGAAGTGTCACATACATGTACCGTTAGCTTACGGTTCTGCTTTATATTCAGCCAAGCGTTATGGGTCCGCATTGACTGTAGCCTGAGCAGGGGGAAACCTCCGAGAGTTACAAACACAACTTCCGGTCAGTACGTTCAAAAGAAAACGGTCATCCTCTGCAGACTCATCAGCAGTGTGCGTGGAGCTGCGGGACTGGGTTCACTTTGGAGGCACAGATCGCCTTTTCTCGTGTTAAACTCAGGCTAGCTTGACGAAGAACGGTGGCCCTGCCCCGTTTTACCGGCAACCGACTGTCGGTGGACGTAAAGCAAAGTAAACAGGTTGACAGTTTACGGTTTCCTTCCTCTTCTCTGTCGACACAGAAGTACGGTTGGGGTTTTACTGCCCCCTCAGTCCTGGCGAGGTTATTGCCACAGCTACAGCCTCTGATGTAACTGCCCTTTCCCACTCTTAACTGTGGGGTACCAAATGTTTAAGACTAAAGGAAAATTAAAACGTACTCTCAAAACTCGGTTGATCATCACAAGATGTTCTTTCACCCTGCTTCTTTTCTCGATGACAGCAGTCCCGGCCCAGAGTAATTTGGTGCCCTAGGCAAGATCTTAGGCGGCGCCCCCTTGTATCGCAGTCAATTTCACAATCAATGTTCGTACACTCACACAGAAACTGCACGTATGTATTCAAGATTTTATTTCTTTTAAGACAAAAATATCACACCAAATAAAAACTGAGGAAAGAAACAAGTGATAAAAATAGAATATAAATAAGGCATTGTGATACTTGTCATAATGTGTGAGACTCTGTCAAGAAACTTGTTCTAATAAATGTTAAAAAAATAAATAAATAAGGCATTGCGCAAACATATTATCTCAGCCTCAGAGTGCCATCTCTCGCTTATCTATTGTCATCCGCTTTGCAAAGCGACCTCCAACTCCTTCCATGTTGCCATGTGGGTATTGTGCTCCCGGCTATCCTCACTGAACCTTCAGCAAGTGGCTTGCATTGTTCCAGTCCTTAAGTCCTTCCTTATTAAGTCTGTATTCTTTTGGAGGAAACATTTTCAACAAAAGTCATGTTGACACTCTCCCATCTTTGTTTTTGGGGAAATGTGTAACTGCTTTTTTATTTGAACCTGTCCTCAATGAACTAGCTCTCATCTCACTTTGTCAGTTAGAAGAGATGGCCAGTCAGTCTTCAGTCCTGATGTTGTGTCACTCTGCTGTGCTGAGGTAGAGGGACAGGAGCACCTGATGCTGTGTCACTCTGCTGGTGGTGAAATATGTTAAAAGTCTGACGAGAGAAGTATATGTGACCACTGCATGTTAGATTTTAATTAAAAAAACAACAGATGCTTGATGTGTGCTAAACAAAAGTTTAATATAGACTAATAATGAAAATGTGATGAGATCCATTCAACTTTATTGTCATTGCAATACAATTCAGTCTAACCAGAGTGCAAGTGCAGTGTGTAAATATATTTGATATGGGAAAGCTAAGGTGTGGAGTATTAACAGTAATACGCTTTAACTGCACTTTAACACTGATGTAAACTTCAACAAACAAACTGTCACACAATAAACCAAAGGCTTACAACGACCCTGTTACTTAAAAAGGGGATGGAAAACTAATAGCATTTTAACTGACATACAAGCAGGAAAGACACCTGTAAAATAACACCTGAACAGGCCTAATGTTAACTTTCCAAATGTCCCTGATGAATTTAAGTGGAGTAACATTAACACATGTCGACTCAGCTATTTACTGATTATTAAATGATGCTGCTATCGTCTGAAGTAAGCTAAATGGTAAATGGTCTGCATTTTTATAGCGCTTTTCCAGTCTAACGACAGCTCAAAGCACTGTACAACACATGCCACATTCACCCATTCACACACACATTCATACACTGATGACGGAGGCTGCCATGCAAGGCGCCAACTGCTCATCAGGAGCAATTTGGGGTTCAGTATCTTGCTCAAGGACACTTCGGACATGCAACTAGGGGGAGCCGAATTCGAACTGATGACCTCTAATCACTAGACGACCCGCACTACCCACGAGCCCCAGCCTCCTCCCACTAAGCAAGCTAACACTCTGCTCCAGTGCACCGAGCCAGAACCAAGAAAAAAGAATAGAGTATACAAGAATAGATAACCATACACAGATAGGGAATCTAGAGCACGATAAGTCGCACTGCAGTGGCACTCTGCTAATATATATATATAGATAGGATAGATAGATAATACGGCGATAGAGAGAGATAGATAGTAATAGATA